>NC_055692.1:29471519-29771519 GCF_017639745.1 Melanotaenia boesemani
ATGCTCTGAGTGTCAAACCCTGCAGCAGGTACATGAGAAAAGATAGCAGTAGCTTATAGGTTTTTAGCTACACCATTCAGTCAAAATAATCATTCACTTTTGCCCATGGATCTCTGTGTTGTGTGTCACTGTCTGTGTGTGTATGTATGTATGTCGGATATTTCACATGTAGGCCCAGCAGACCTGTCAGCAATGTCACGTGCAGTTTGGGGAGTACTATTGTGACATTTGCCACCTGTTTGACAAGGATAAGAAGCAGTACCACTGTCAGCCCTGTGGGATATGCAGGTTACTATCATTACATAATTAAATATCTTAATACACATGAAAAGCTTGGTTAAATTCATGTTTAAGACAGCAGCAGTGTCTCCAGGTGAATAACCTATTGATGTTGCACTATTTTTTCATGGTAAATCCAGATTATCTGACAGGTTGATGACAAATAAGTGATAGATTTTCTTATCATTGTGAGATAATATTTACAAATCAGCCAGCACAATAGACAGCACTATGTGTGTTTTGACCTCTACAGGATTGGGCCCAGGGAGAACTACTTTCATTGTGAGAAATGCAATTTGTGTTTAGCCCAAGTTTTGCGAGGAAACCACAAGGTAATAATTACTGTACATCTGTTCCAAACCCATTCTCACAAAAGTGTTGAAGTAGCAGATTTATTCTCTCTGCTGTAATTTGGTCTTTTCTTTTGTGTGTGTTTCAGTGTGTTGAAAATGTATCAAGGCAGAACTGCCCAGTGTGTATGGAGGTAAAAACACAATTATGGATGTTGAATTTTTAATAAAATGTTTTCATTTAAAACTTGATGTACTTAATTTCTTTCTCTTTTTCCTCCAGGATATTCACACATCTCGAGATGGTGCTCATGTTCTGCCTTGTGGCCATCTTTTACACAAGTATGACTCACTATTCTTATTAATAAGTAATATAATTTGTTTGAGGTTATAGAGATTTAACTGTGTACACATCTATTTCCAGAAAAGTTAAAATGAGAGTTCAAATAGAAAGCAGTGACTTGTAAATCATTTAAACTATAGGTTTACTTGAAAATAGTACAAAGACAACACCTACGATGCTGCAGCTGAGAAATGTTATTTGAGCTTTTGATAATTAATTTTAACAAAACGCAAGACAAAGATAGTGAAAAGTACAGACAAAAATTTAAAGTGTGAAAGAGTTTAAGTGGTGTGTTATAAGTGAGCAGTGTAAAGTGTGTACAGCAGTGTTCACCCAGGAAATTATAATGTTCTCAAGAAAAAAAAAGACACAAAGGAAGACATTGCAGCTAATTTGGGTTATTGGAAGTATCATGATTGGGCATAAAAATGTTATCCAAAGACACAAGTCTGCCAAAATCCACTGCATGTGCTCTGAAACACTTCTGAAAACCATTGTCACTGAACAGTTTGTTGCTGCAACTCTACCCTGATCTTTAAAGATTTATCTTCAATAGTTTGAGATCTCCTATATCATAACATCAAAATAACTAAATTTCATGTTCTACACAGGACCTGCTTCGACAACATGGTCAGAGGAGGGTATGTCTAAGCTTTCTGATACCTCTTAGATTTGCTAAAACTTGGCCTTGTTGTATTTAAATAGCTGGGTTACAGTCAGCTTTCTCCATTTAGCCATTTTAAATTAAATAAATGAGTAACTTGGTGTCTGTAACTGTGACTTAGGTTTCCCCCAGAATGCCCATCTCTGTGCTCTCTACACTCGCTCTCTAGTAAACCAGCTTTCTAATAAGCTTTTTGCAGCTGCATGTCTATATGTTAAAAGAACTGAGACGGTGAACATAATGTCTGAGCCAGTCTTACACTCTGACTGAAAATGACTAAAAAGTGGTGTTCTTTAAATTTTATTTAACAAGTGCTGAACATCAAAGCAATGTTGCTTTAAAAATGCAATTAATGCAATGTAAATCGGCCAGAACTACTTTGCATAAATGCTTCTCTTGCAACTGCTACTGCACTGCTACTCACAGTAACAAAGTTACTACAATTACTAGACCCTTTTTCTTTCTCTCTGTTTGTTTCAGAGCATATCGCTGCCCTCTGTGTATGCATTCTGCTTGGAACATGGAGGGCCACTGGGATCAGATGGACAAAGAGATTGCTCAGTCACCAATGCCCCCTGAATATCAGAGGGCTTCTGTCAAAGTAAGACCAGTAAAAAGCTTGAAATATACACGTTCTGCTTTTCATTCACAGCAGAAAGTGAACTTTGAGATTGTTTTGTCTAAAAATTCAATTAGCAGTATACACATTGTATGTGAAGCATTATTTGTTTTACTTCTCTCTACAGATTATATGTAACGACTGCCAAACCCATTGCACTGTGCCTTTCCATGTGTTGGGAATGAAGTGCACTGGTTGTGGCTCCTACAATACAGCACAGGATGGAGGACTGATGCAGCAGGAGTTGCAGGACATTGAGAATGAGGCTGAAACAGACACAGAGCCTGAGCAACAAGATTAGTTCTACCTGCTCAAAACAGTGTGAATGGGATTAACTGTAATGCATCATATGTTTGACTGATGCATTCAAACATTACACTGAAGCAATGCTCTGAATTTTGTAAATAGAAAAGATTCATGTTTTTTTTTTTTCTTATTTTATTTTTTGTTCTTGGGGATAGAAATCTATCCCAGCATGTGCTCAGAGAGATGTAAATATGGACTAGTGGCCAGTCAGTCACAGGACTTCCACATTGACAGTTTATATTGACAGTGTGTTCTACCTGCATGATATGGTGACAAAAGGCAAACACAACAAGGTCTTGTGTCTGTTAACTTTTTGGCAGCTGTAACCAGTTAGGACGGTGGGATTCTTATCTGATGGGCTTGGGGAGTGTGCCAGTGCCATATTGAAATAATGTCAGTGAGATGTTAGCCGACATGTTTTTTAATGTAGTGTACGAGCCTGTGTGACTTCACAGAAGACAATGTCAGTAGTGGAAATTTGTTAGAAAAGGGAAAAATTCACAAGGGTGACATGATGAAAAAATGTTTTATGATATTTTTTTTTTCTTTGGGTGGGGGGGTAGTTACATAAATCTGTAGTAACCTAAATATTTGCATTTTTCATCCTTTGAATCCTGTGTCTTCATCAGTTTATAAACACCAGTTTATAGGTATAGAACTCTATCTGATTATACAAGTAAGCTTTTTAGAAAATTCATAGACACACCTCAAAGTTACAGTACATGAATTTACATATTGATAAAGGACCTTTGAAAAATGAAATGTCAAGAAACTTTACACGATAGACAGACCTTTACCACTCTTTTCTAAATCTATTCATGCAGTAGACAGTAGAACCAATGTAAGTCAGGACTGTAGTTAGTATGACTGCTGTAACAAAGTTCTAATCTATTCTTTTCTAAAAAAAAAAAAAAAAAAAAAAAGAATAAAAGAAGAAGCATCTAATCATAATGTCCTTTCCACCACCTTGGGATAATTGGGATGTTGTCAGCCGAGGTGTTTAGTTAATTTTTGTGTTTTATGGATCCTCATAAGTCCTCACTTAAGTGAAGACTACTCTTCCTGGGGTCGGCTGGTTAAGCTTTTGCAGTA
Organism: Melanotaenia boesemani; assembly: GCF_017639745.1. Lineage (NCBI taxonomy): Eukaryota > Metazoa > Chordata > Actinopteri > Atheriniformes > Melanotaeniidae > Melanotaenia > Melanotaenia boesemani. Next base: position 29,475,113 of record NC_055692.1, read on the forward strand.
CAGCTCATCTTTCCAAGAATCAAAATATTTTTAATGTGTTTACACTAGCGCTATTATTCATTATATTTATTAATAAAATCCCCAACCAATCCAAGTTAAAAAGTTAAATGTAGTTTGTATATTTTGCCTCAAAGCGGCACTATATCAAGTGAAAATGTTTGCATAAAATAATGAGCTGGTAACAGAAATGACTTGGCAGTTTCTGTTATGGTTTATTTGTTGTCTCCTCTTAGTGGAGGTGGTTTAGGGGTTGTCAACTGAACTGTAGAACAAACAGGAGCATCGGTGGTTACCATGGAAAATTTCTGTGTTGGAGGTGGAGTGGGACTCCCTTGGTGTTCGCTCGTGACATTAATTTGTTTTGCACCTATTTCAGTTTCAAGAGGTCCTGGGTGCTGTGAGCCTTCTGTGCCTGGTACAACATGCACATTGTCAGCATCAAGAAAGTCCCTTGCAACATCAGAATCAGGCATGTCCTTAGAAATGTCTACACCCAGGGCAGGATCATCTGGCATGAACTGTGAACTATCAATGTCTGTGGAGGTTTGTGGGTCTTCCTGGTGTGGCAGAGAGGACGTATTGAGTGTTGCTGAAGAAGGTCTTGCAACTGCTGAGGGAAGGAGTGAAGCGTTCAGCCGATCAGGCGTCACAGTATTAGGCATGTCGGTAACTGCTGGCTGCGGAGGCCCAGAGCGAGCGGCAGTCTCCTCCATTGAGCTGGACTCAGTGGATTCCCTGGACTCTGAAGATTTGAATGAATCCTCACCCACATTTAGGCAGAGCTATTTTAGAAACAGAAATTCACACATTCATTTAGATAACGCAACAGTGTTAGAGTAAAACAGTAGAGTAGTATACTTACTGGTGTAGATGTCACTACTGTCACTATTAACACAGCACAAAGTGTGAACCACAGAACAGCCATTGTGGTCTTTCCTATACTTGCAGAAACAGGTGAAGGGTTAGTTTGTTGTGTGTAAATAGGTATTATAGCTTCAAATACATGTAAATTTGATCAATGAACAGAGCAAACCAAAACAAATAAAGCCCAAGTCCTGCTAGTCTTTAAGCTTGTAACTAACGCTTTAAAATATATTTCTCTTATCCTCTGAAATCTGCTTTTCTGTTTCTAGACATTTTGTACAACAAGCAGATTAAAAATACCTTTCAACCATTTTTCTGCCACTTATCCAAGACAGGGTCAAGAGGACACCAGTCTGAGCACACTGTCCCACCTTCCCTCACCTCAGCCACCTCCTCCAACTCTTCCAGAGGGAAGCTAGTCTAGTGATAAAATCTCTCCAGTCCTGAGTCTGCACCCTGATGCCTCCATTAATGACACTTTAAAATAAGAAAAAGTTCATTTCACCTGAGAGAAAGCACCCCCCTAAATTTAGGGCTTTTATTCTTGAGAATTTAAAAGCAATCAAAGCTACCTAAAATTAGCATTTTGAATAGGAAAAAGTGCTGAGGTTTGGCATGACCTAAATAAAAATCTATTTCACTGTTTTTAAGACCTACCTTGACAGTGTTTTCTCACGGTAGGAACACACCAGGTTTCTCATAAAATGTCCCACTTCTGCCAAAAGCAAATATTGGTTCACTTCTTCTGTGTCTTGAACGAATAACAGAACATCTGAGCTGGGCAGGTTTTTATATGACTATGGGTGCTGACACAATCCATAATTTGTTTCATGAAATGTACAAAAGACACTAACTCTTCTTCACTAACCAAAGCTGAATCATTTAACGCCCAAAGATAAACTGAAATTAGAGTGCTAAAAATTCTTGGAGGATAATGAAAGAGTAAGGGCACCACAAGTGGCTTCATAACAAAAGTAAATATGTGTTTTGTGGTTTTGGTGTAAACAATCGGAAGAATCTGGTTTAGACTCTAAATAAACCTAGAATTCACCTATTCTAGGCCAAGTGTCATTATGTGTCTGGCTTTCAACAAAAGCTACATAAACTGGAAGGAAACATTTACTCATCTTTAATATTCTTGCTGTGATACGGGATCCAGTTCTCTTACCTTCACAACCCCTTCTGAAAGGTAACTGACTTCACGTCCCCATGTCTTATTCTCAATGTTACTGGGTCAAAAGGGTTGGAGAATGTCAGATTTTAACATGCTCACAGGCAGAATACATGCTTGTGTGATCTCACCTTTATCAGATTTAAAATGCTGCATTAAAACTGAATTTGTATTCAAGTTAAATTGGGTTTAAATAATTGGAATCTGTTTCGCTAGATCTTTTAAAGCCATATTTTAATCAAAGTTTAACTTTTAGATGCATTATGCGGCACTGACCACTTTAGATAGAAATCCTGTTGTCAAATGAATGTTAGTTTTTCCTCACTCGTTTTTAAAGAAATCTATGGCAAGCCATATGCACCCATTTTACTATTCAAATTAAGGGATGTTTAGGAATGTCTCCAAATCCTAAGTTTATAGCAGTAGTTACTGCATTTTACCAGAGAAGCCACAAAGCCAGCTGACATTGTACAAGGAAAAGAACTTTACAAAAGGTGCAGTGTGTAACAAGATCAAAGGTCAGTGACAAATGTAATCATTAAAAACTGCTTCCATTCATATCCAATCCTTTTACCAAAAGCCATTTATATCCACTTGCCGTGGATACATGCATGGCAGTAGGTAGGCAGGCATAAGCGTGCCACCATTTTTATAAAAGGAATTTCTGAATAGACAAACTCAAGTGCCAACCTCATGCAATTTAAAACTAGAGCACCATTTGTGATAACACCTTAACTCTGTACTACAGTCATTGTTGCACCTGAGGCCACTGAACATGGTTCAACTCCAGACCTCTTGAGCCAGTGTCCTACAGATCCCCCCCCCCCCCCCCCCCCCCCATTTCCCTGCTGCAATACACCTGCCTCAAAGAGTTAGAGGCTTATACTAAACAAGCCATTTGCGAACCATTTCATTTGAAGCAGGATTTGTAGCTGGGAAGCATTGAAATCCTGTGGGACACTGGCCCAGGAGTTGGCGATCCGTGGTATTAAAGTTTGGCCACAGTCCAGTTACAAATACTTGGCATTCATTGGACTTGGAACTCATTGCTATGCCTCTGTGAAACTAGTCAGTAATTCTTACTTTGCCTTTAAGCTTCTGCCAAAAAAATTTGTCATTACATGAAAGCTTTTTGGTTTTATATGCATCAATACAGTCAACTTCAAATTAAACTTAAAATGTAGTTTAAGCCCCCCCAAAAAACCCTTAATGTCTACATGCTGTAGCAACCCTTTTGTATTTGAGCAATAGTCCATTTTCTTTTCAACAACCCAGCATCTGCTAGAGTATAAACATGTAAACAGTGTTTGAGTCCATGTAACCAAAAACAGTTGCTCCAACCCCAAGTACTAAAACAGCTTCAGACCACAACTGAAAATGCAGACCATTTATTAAAAAAAAAAAAAAAAGAAGTCCATATATCAGCCTCAGTCCACAGAAGATACCGCTTCCTGTGAAGAGGAACAGAAGTCAGACAATCCCAAAAGTACAGGGAAGCAGAATTTACACAAGTGTAAATTTATTGAAGGACCACCTCTGGTTTGTCTGCTTCCGTCAGGGTGCTTGGGGTGGTCTCTACTTTCTTCAGTTCAGTCATGCCCATTTCTTTTGCCACTTCTGGGCTAGATGTCCTGCAGCAAGATAAAGAAATGTTTTGTAACTGCGACAATGCAAAAAATGTTTTAAGCTTTTATAACTTCCTAAATTTTAAGCAACATTTGCCTGCCCCCCCCAAAGCCATGCTCACTACAGGTCATTACTACCAAATTAGGCCTAGTAACCAAAAAAAAAAAAAAAAAAAAAACAAAAAAAAAAAAAAACACACACACCACACACACCCCACACAGCTAAATGTGGTCTTAATCCCTACAACCAATGTCCCAAATTTAAGAGGCAGAGTTCTGAATCTTATTAAGCACAAGAACCTTGAGGCAGCACTTCTTTTAACCACCACTGCTATGATGGCAACAACCAAAACTCCTGCGCTGAGACCCACTGCACTGTAGATAATGGGACCCTGTATGGTTTTTGGGAGTGGATCTTCACAGGAGTCACCACTGTAGCCCTCTGAACACACACAGGAAATGACTCCGTTGACGTCCATGCAGTTCCCATTGCCACTGCATCGCCTCTGACTGCATTGCTGGGCTTCCAAGTTCAGGAGCAAACCACTGACATTGAAAGAGGGCTCTGGCTTTGTCAGTGTAGAAAGGGGTGGCTGAGGGGAGGCAGAAGGAGGGGAGCTATGAGGTTTGGCAGGAGCAGAGACCTTGGCTCCTGACCACTGCTTGAGATTAGCACCTTTAAAAATAAAAAAAAAAAAAAAAAAAAAAAAAGGAGTATAAAGATGTTACTATACCATTTGGATTATAGACTCATTTTTAAAATGGAGGTTGTACAGACTCACAATTCTCATCCGAGTGGTCAGTGCAGTCTACTTGCCCATTGCAGAATTTCTCAACAGGTTGGCACGACTTTTGATCCAGACAAGGCCTGCTTCCAGCAGGGCAGCTTTCTTCTGGGCTACAGTTTGTATCCTTTACAATGTGGTCATGTGAACACTTGCAAGTCCGACCTGCTGGTGTGGGGAGGCACAGGTGCTGGCAGCCACCATTGTTTTCTGCGCACTGGTTGGACCCTGATTAACAGGACCAACATTGGTCAATTTGACACATTAATGCATAATCCTCCTAGTAATTTATCATTTTGTATTTATTGTAAGTGTTTACTTTCCTGTATTTGTATAGGTCACATTAAGTGTCCTGAAAATCACCTATAAATAATGCGTTAGTGTGGTTCTCACCTGCCTGACTCGACTTGCTGAAGGTCTTCAAGCTGAAGACCTCAGTGTCAACCTCAAACCACAGTTTCTTCTGCTGCCGATGTTGGTGCCAGAGCCTGGTCATATCTGAAGAACACCACTGATTTACCATGAAACTATACCGATGAGACCAAATGTGACTTTTGGGGATATGCAGTTCAGTGCAATGATGAATAATCTTAAGGCCATTTAATGGCTCATTACCATCAACGGTCAACCAGATCAGCATTTTGTCCTTCAAGGCCACAGCTTTGAGGCCCTCACCAGCCTGCAACTCTCCATATCCAGAGCCATCAATTTGGACAGAGCCAATTTTCCCCGTTGCTTGGAGGAAAATAAAATAAAATTTAAAAGCCTTGAATCACAACTTGTCAACTTTTATATGCATTCTTACCAATATCAGCCCAGTAAACTGTATTCCCATTATTGGAGAAGACCAAAGATGCTGGCTGAACAGCATCTTTCCACACAACTCTTCGCTCAGCACCATCCATGTGGGCACATTCTACAGTAGCCTTGCGACTTGTATCTTGTACATTCATATTTGTGAAGCAAACCCTCCCAGTGGAAGGGTGGAGGGCAATGCACTTCACTTTACCAATGCCTTCCTTTATGAGAACAGCTGTGTATGCGCCAGTTTGTGAGGTGACCTGCAGGCGGGGCTGCTGTTCGCTGCTCCAGTACACATTAAGGGTCATCCAGTCAAGGGCCATAGCAGTGATGGTGTCACCAAGCAGTTTGAGAAACTGACCTTGGGAGGTCAAAATAGAGTCCTTCAGCTTGAAGGAGCCGAGTGAAGATGTGCCATCTGTCAAAAGCAGGTTGTGCTCACGAAGGCTGTAGTCCATGATAGAGGCCTTGTTAACACTGGGTACCGGCAGAGCCAAGTGGTCTGGCCAACCTTTGAGTTCTGTTGCTTGTTCAGAGTGCATGTAGACCTGCAGAGAGGTTGAGATTATATTCAGAGGCATCCATGCACCTTAACCAGCAATCTGTCCTGCCGTCCAGAGACTTCAATCCAGACAGCAAGTTTAATAAAACCCTACACCCCATTGTTACCGTCACCAACGAGAGAATAGCCATCGTTTAAAAAAAAAAAAAAAAAAAAAAAATGGGGGATTCCCCACAACCACCATATATGCAAGTCATTAAAACTGTAGTAAGGCAATAACCTGTGTTACAGTGGAGGGAGACAGAAACAGTAGGAATGTTGAAGTGACCAGAGTAGAACAGGTCAGGCCATCCTCAGCCAGTAAGAGACCAGAGGGACACTTGCATACACCCTTGCGTCCAGGAGCCAACACACAAATGTGGGAGCAGTCCATTTTCTTGCAAGGGCTCTCAGTGTCCATCTGGAGTATTGGGTGGATGATCTGAAAACCAAAAGTTGTTTTATGAACTTCTACGACTAAAATATACCCAATTTGTGGGCAATAAGACTGTTCAATAAAGAATCTCCTCTCCCATTTCCATCCAGACCAGTCTCTTAATGCAACATTTTACTCACCTTCACAGCAAACGGTTGTTTAGGTCTTTTCAGGATAACTTGACGGTTTTTACCATTTAGTTTATTAGCTGCCTGCACCACTCGCTTCTTGGCATCAGACCAGTACAGCATGTCATTGAACACTGCCACTGAGAAAGGATTTGCTGTCTCCCTCATCTGAAGAATCTGAAAGAGACATTTACATCACATTTTGTAGCAATGCAACTTAAAGCTTGAGCATGTGGCACTTAGTGTAAAGCGTAGAGTGCTCCAGACCAAATATTTTACCCAAACATCACCACCATCCAGTGTGGTAGATCCAATCACCCTCAGCCTCTCATCGGTCCAGAAGATCCTGTTAGAAACTGTATCCACTGCAATGCCACCTGGCCAGCCCAAACTGGAGTTTACCACCACCCTCCTCTGTGAGCCATCCATCCCAGCACGTTCGATCTTTACTTCATCACCAATGTCTGTCCAGAACATTAGCCTGAGAGGAGGGGAGAAAGAACACAGATTAGTCTTTGTAAATAAGGTTTTCAGAAATATTCATACCAACCCTCTCTGTGGTAACAGGGCCAGAGATCGGGGCTGATCCAGGTCTTCATGCAGGATGATGCTTCTGTCCAGTGACTTCATGGGAGTATTTTCCAGTTTGATAGCAACAATCTCACTGTCCACCCCATCAATCCAGTACAGGTTCCTCCCAAGCCAGTCCACAGCTACAGAATCAGCCCTAACACCTGGAGCAATGACTTTGATAGCACCCTGAACAAATTCAATTCCTTGCATCACCTGCAATTCAAGTTTTTTTGCACCAACCTTTAACCAGAGTTCCTGTGTTCTTCTGATCCATGGAGGACCACCTGATAGTCTCTGCACCAACACTGACCCAGAAGACTTTCTGATCCCTCCAGTCATAGTCTAGAGACAGAATGGGTTTCTTGGCTGAAGACAACAAGACATCCAAGCTTCCGCTACGCAAGCCATACAGATAGAGATCTGTTTGGACTGACGACAGCAAGAAGGGTTCACCTGAGACATAAAGGACACAATTACTGGAATTTGTTTTTTCAAAATAAGCTTGAAGGGTATCGGCATACAAGAAAATAAAGTTTTACCTGTGATCTTACACTGGTGTCCACCTGCCTCCATTATATAGCCTGGATGACAGTCACACTGGTATGAGCCCTGAGTATTGATGCAGAGATGACTGCACACACCAGGTGTCTGGCCTTCACACTCATCAACATCAGCACACGTCACCCCATCCTCCATGAGCCTGTACCCTGCTGCACAGCGGCAGCGCTGTATGCACCAGTGGAAAATGACTCAGTTCCTACTGTCACTTACACTGCCATTTTTTATTACTTTATCCACAACTTTTAAAAAAAAAAAAAAAAAAAAAAAATTGGGGGGGTCGTCTCACCGTGCCCTGTGGTGTGCTGTAGCAGCCCTCTGAGCAACGCTTAATGTCCACGTTGTCACAGTTCAACTGACAGTTGCCTCCCTCATCTGAGCCATCTGCGCAATTAGTGATACCATTACATACCAGTGCTGGATCCAAGCACTCTTGACTGCCACACTGGAACTCATGAGGGAGGCAAGTCACCATCCCACCTAGTGAGCACACAAGTTTCAGATACATTGTCAATTAGAGGAAAGGTGTCAAACATGATACTTTAAAGTAGCTAACAGCACATCTGTCAGATCTCATCAGGGACAGACATAGCAGGCCTACTCCCACTCTGCCAATTTTTGGTTGCAATTTAGTATTGAAGAGTCAGTTAAATTTATATCCAGGTGTATAAACTGAACACATAATTCCTAAAGATTCAGGAAATTTTAGATAGTTTAAACTTAATTTCTTCCATAGTGAAAATGCACCTACTTACATTCAGTCTCATCACTACCATCATCACAATCCTTTGTGCCATCACACTTCCAAACTGCAGGAATGCAGTTTGTATTGGATTTGCACACCCACTGGAAGTCACCACAGTCCAGTGGAGCCACAGGACAGTCCTAGAGGGCAAATTCATTTCATCTAGTCTGGCATTTTCCCTAAGTTGACATTTTCCTCAGTTTAAGAAAAAGTAAATAAATGAATATGCACAATACACACGTTCAGTCACCTTCTCATCAGTGCCATCTTCACAGTCCTGGTCTCCATCACAGATCCACTCAGGCACCAGGCACTCTTTACTCTGGGGGCAGCGGTGTTTAGTGGGGCAGACCGGTGCCTTGGTGCAGCTCTCCTCATCAGAGCGGTCCCAGCAGTCTGGGTGACCATCACAACGCATATTGGCAGACACACACTGTCCACTGGCACATCTGAACTCTGCTTCATTGCATTCTTCATCAGCTGTGGCCATTGAGGGCAAAGCACCCATTACAGAAATGTGTAAATCACTAGTTCGATCCAGGTGGTGCATGTTAGCAAACTTACCACAGGTGGCCTCATCACTGCCATCAGCACAGTCCCTCTCCCCATCACACAGGAAGCTGCTAGGGATGCAACGGCTTTTGTCATCACATTGGTGAACACAGCCCTCCATGTACTTGGCACATTCCAGTTCATCTGATCGGTCTTGACACTGAGGCACACCGTCGCACACCTGGGTCTTTTCAATGCATTTCTTTCCATGGGCACATTGGAACTGTCCTGCAGAAGACAATTGTGCCAACATACAGAGACAAGGGGAACAACTTTGTTCCGACAGTCTTCTCAAAAGCTCAATACTATACAGACAAAACAATTCACTCTGGAGCAGAGATTTAAATCCTATATTTTAAAGATTAAAATTTGGTCAACACTACAATTTTGTTTGCATATTCACTATAAAAAAAAAAAAAAAAAAAAAAAAAAAAAAAAAATATGATTTAGTATCATTTTTTATTGGCTTGCAAACAGATTTTAAATCCATCCATCCTACAGTCAGCTAAGCCAACTCTTGCATTTTCCTAGTTACCACTTTCACATGTTGATAAGCAGTCTTCCTCATCTGAACCATCTTTGCAATCTGCTTCCCCATCACAGACGTGATTGTAGTGGACACAATCCGAGTTGTCCTTGCAGGGTTTGGAGCCCAAAGTACACCTGATGGGAAGAGGTGGACCGGTGGCTGCAGGAACAGGAGCTGGAAAGGTCTCTTCCTCTTCGTCTGAAGTTAATAAAAAAATAAAATCATATACATCCTAAACCCAGCCAAAGTCTGGGATGACACTTAACATACCACAGTAAGCTTCATCACTGGCATCTAAACAGTCCCGCTCTCCATCACAGACAAAGCTTGCAGGTAGACAGCGGCTGTGGTCATCACACTGGTGATAACAGCCTTCAGTCAGCTTTATGCACTGCTGTTCGTCAGAGTTGTCCTGGCACTGAGATACACCATCACACACTTGGTCCCTGTCAATACACTTCATACCATGGGCACACTGGAACTGATCTGAAAGGAGACGTTTCATGAAGATTTAGTGTTAAACATTAAAGCATGATGTTTAAGTTACCCATTCATGTAGACAGCATGTAGCTCCAAGGCTATGTCTTTAAGCCATACATTTTTTTTTTTTTTTTTTTTTTAAATTCACACTGCTTCTACTAGGAGTTTCCATTTTTGTAACCCTACCCAGTGTTAAAACACATGCACACTTATTTTTCATTCAGTCACTAAATGAGTTTCACATTTCCAACACAAGAAATTCAAGTCACAAGTAAACGCCCCTTTTCCAACAACTCAGATTTTTGTACCTTCGCTGCATCCAGATTCACAGTCCTCTTCATCTGAACCATCCTTACAATCCTTCTCTCCATCACATACATGACTGTACCGGATACACTCTGAGCCATCCTTGCACAGTTTACTGCCCAGGTTGCATTTGGTAAGACTGCTTTCAGCTGAAACAAGTGGATCAGGGAACAGAGGGATGGGAGGGGGTGGGGGTGTTACAACAGGAAAAGGCTTCTTCTTAGAAATTAAAACCTGGTCACTTTACTACACTTTACTCACCTTGCAAGGACCCTGCCAATAACGCCACACAAAGCAGTAACCATCTACCCATCGCCACAGACAAATTAAAATGGAAGATGATTCACCAAACGCTAGTGTGGCATTTTATAAAGGTGCCAGGTGACGCTAATACAACCAAATTGAACACCTGAGTGATGAGCAAAGAGGAGGAGCTACAGTTTCAACAGGAAAAGTTGTTAGTTTAAAAAAAAAAAAAAAAAAAAAAGAAGATGAAAAAGTTACGCACATAATTACTACTCAAATTATCCTTATGTATGTTTCTTTTATTTCCGTTTTTCTTTTAAATTTACTGTCAAAAAATGTAATTGTTCGTGTGAAATTTAAATAATGTTCTATTTTTGTTCATTCTCTGAGAACAAATGGTTTTATCTTCCATATCTCTGAATTACAACACGTGAATAAATATGTAAAAATAAATAAAGATAATCAAGGACACTAGCCAGTATTTGGTATTCGTCCTCGTATCATCCTCCAATCAGATGTTGAATAGGAGGGATTAAGAGCTCTTGCGTAGCTATCACGTTTGTTTTGCTGTTCCGGTCTAGCTAACCTAAGCTAACAAGCTACAGAAACGGTGGTAGCAACTTAAGAGGAGCCAACAAGCTTTGTCAAAATTAGCTGCTGTACTGTAACGTTCAGGTATTTTTTTTACGTGAACAGGGTGTTAAGTTGCCTGTGCACATCTTTGTTTTTTCTTTTCTTTCTAAGAAGTGGAATTTTGGACTGTAAAACTGGGGTAACTATTGAAATGCCTTTAGCTGCTTTCTCTACTTTGAAGCATGTTGTTTTGAGGCAGAGATGTTGTAGCCCCGTTAGCCAGCGGGAACCAGTGCTCAGTTTGGAAGAGTTCGTCCAAGATGCTAACTCATTTTGCTGCTTGTGTTTTGGTAACAGATAGTTAGAAAATTAAGTAAAAATTAAACAACGCTTTAAATCCACAAAGTGACAGTTTGTAATGTTGGGTTTTTATTAACGTGTTTCTGACAAGCTGCCGACAGGTAAATGGGTAACAAAGTAGCGGGACTTGACTGTTGCGCACAAAAGGGTTTTGTTTTTTTCTTCTTCTTTCTTCCTTTTTTTTTTTTTTTTTTTGTTACGCGGAACACAACAAAAGGATTTTTGATAACAAGCTGGCAGCTAGCTTAGTCGAGCTAACGATTGCCATCTTAGCCAGATTTATACATTTCACTAAAATTGCTTATATTTACAGAGATATGCAAGTTCCAATTTCATATTTTGTTTTCAGACAAGAATATCTGAGCATTTTCCAAGCTCACGCTGGCGAATATAATGTTGTGATTGAGTCCAGTAGGCCCCCCACCAGGTAGCTAGCAGCCGGCCTTTCCAAGCCAGTTGGTGGTAGCCCCGGGGGACCTGTCACAAAATGCTCTGTTTATTCACATTTATTTGGTAGCTCTCATCAAGTTATTCGTCATGCTCATTGACAGCTCGTCGTGATTTATTTAATACAGGGTATGCAACAAGAATAACACACTTTGCGTTAATTCTATAAGTTTGCAGGCTGGCTAACCGGATGTCAGGCAGTGTTTGTGACGAGCACATATAAGTGGACATTCCTATCAGTCACCAAATCCACTGTTTGGCAGAATGTGCATCAATAATATAGTTTTAGTAGCTTATTCTTTGTTGTTGAATTAATTCATACATATAGACCTAACATTTAGTTCCTTTATGATCTTCGATGTTGGGGTTCATTGTACGATTCTAGTACTTTTGGTTGACTTTGAAAATATAAACATTAAGCTCTGACATTGTGTTATTGGACATTAGTGGTAATGTTTTCACTACGCTACGTCAGTTTTATTTTATTTTATTTTAATCGGACTAACGTTGCCTGTACTTAAAGTTGTGCTGCCGTCAAAATTAGTGTTTAGCCAAGCTTAAACCTTCAAGCTTGAATTTCTTATACACACCATAGTTTGCTATGAAAAGGTCACGTTGTCATGCAATGTGGCTGACGTGCTGAAGGAGCGGTTTATATTGTCTTGACTCGTGGGGTTTTGTTTTGTTGTTGTTGTTTTTTTAAGTTTAAGTTTTTTGACACGTTATTTGATATTTAAAAAAACGTAAATAAACATTTGATATCCACATTCAGTTCTAAATGTTTAGTGTGTTACTTAAAATAGTTAAATTTGGTTTATCAATCTTTAAATTGTATATTCATCTTTTCATTCTATCCACTGAATCATAAAAGGTCTGTTTGCAACAAATATGCACACCATTGCACTCCTTTTATTTTATTTTATATTCCTTAAAGTTTGAAAAAGCTTTGTTTCTAATGATGTGCTTTGTGTTTGGCTTTTTTTAAGGTGTCCATATAATTTGAGTGTGCTCTGCTAGCACTGGCTTCCACCCTGTGACTTCTTGGTCACTGGAGGGGTACCTCAGAGCAAGAGCCCAAACTATAGCTCCAGAGCCCCTCTCTGCGTGTGAGAAAATTTTCTTTTTGTTTTCTGGAGACTTCCAGCTTTTCCAGTCAAGATGTCATCCATCTTGCCGTTCACCCCTCCTGTGGTGAAGAGGCTTTTGGGCTGGAAGAAGTCGACCAATGGGCCAGGCGTAGCGGGCAGCGGAGAGCAGAATGGGCAAGAGGAGAAATGGTGTGAAAAGGCTGTGAAGAGTTTAGTGAAAAAGCTTAAGAAGACAGGCCAGTTAGATGAACTGGAGAAAGCTATCACCACACAGAACTGCAACACAAAGTGTGTCACCATCCCCAGGTATGCTGCACATTACTGTTAAAAATTGTGTCAGAAAAAGATTACATTTCTGTTGGTATGTGTAGTTGATATCTTGGCCAAATATTAAACTGTAAGAACTTGGGCTGTTAGTGGGTGATAAAATGTCTTCTTGCCTCTTGCTTATTCTGTTTTCATAGCTTCTTGTACCAAATATGAGAGACGTGAAAATGGGAAAGTTCTGGATGTAAAGCAGTAGAATATTATTAGCCTATTTAGGATTATCTGAATACGAAGAAAAAATGTAGCTTTGTTCTGGGAAAGGAAACATTAAGGTCAAGAGAAGATGTTCTCTTTATCAATCAGCCAGCCTTGATGATCCAGACTCATGTTCAGTGGGAATGTTGTGTTGGCACACAGTACGTCAACGAGGAATGAATCTGCTAAGTACCTTGTCAGATGTTTTCATGTCCACAGATAGTGAGCTGGTTGTTATCGCCTGGGAGATGTTGTAGACCAGACTGTTATGCTTATAAAGATAAAATGGCTGGCTTGATGTGAGTTATTTAATTTTTATATTTGTAAAAGATTAAAGTAATAAGATATCCAACTAAAAACCCCAAATTATACCCATCTGTAAAAATTTCCACCAGCCATATGAAAAACTGGTACATGTATTTGAGAGTGATTAGTGGGTTTATAAACCCAACTTTCACCCAACATGCCATTTTCAGAGATATTTATCTGAACATTTGAGTTGATACTTGAGTAATTGTATTGTTTTCTGTTGTAAAAATAGCTGCTGATCATGAAATTTGATTGTCTAAAATTAAAAATGGCTGGTGCCTAGGAGTTAGTTTTCTGTCCTGGTTTGAACCAGGCCATTGCAATTTCAAATTACAGTTGAGATCCCACTATAATAATTAAGTATAGAATAAGTTGTAGTTTAGTTGTAACATCTAATGTGTAGAATTAGTCATTGTCCTGTTATTCAGAAGCAACGATTCTCATTTGTCTCCATTCCACTTTTTACTTTTTTCTTTTGCCAGTTTTCTTGTGAATGTTTTGAGAAAGTCTGGAAATTGTTGTTTTTTTTTTTTTAACCAAGGTTGCCTCCTCTTTCCCCCACCCCCCTCTTTTGTGCCATTGTGTGTCTTCAGTGTTTTGTTTAACTGTCTTAAGATAGATTCTGACATAAATGACCAAAATGAAAAGTTTTGAGTTATTTTCAGTGTTCGGTACAGTTCCACAATGTTAAAGGAAGATCTTTGTCTCATTCACTGTCTGTCTTTGCAGATTCCATATTATGTTGTTTTTCCTTAATTATGTTAAAAAGGCTTCTCTTATTTGAAGTTCCCATCTTTCATTTCTACACATGAAAGTGAATTTGATGTTTTTACTTTGCCATAAGACTCCAATAAAAGAGGCCTTTTAATGTTTGCACACCCATACTGATATTTCTGAACGAGCCACGTCCCATGTTTATCATTTGTTTTTTGTTTTTGTTTTGTTGTTTTCTCTGTGCACAGCAATTGCTCTGAAATATGGGGACTGAGTACACCAAATACGATAGAACAGTGGGATACATCAAGCCTATACAGCTACCCTGACCAAACCAGGTGACTATCTTTAACTATTGTATGGTGTTGCATACAACTTTGATGTGGGAGAGTTGTCATTTAAATGTTGGAGGTGACCAACATTGAGAGCACCTTTTTTTCTGGTCATAACTCAAATCAATGTCTGTTATGTCCCCTTCCTGGCCATATTATGTGTAATCCCCTCCTTTCCCCTGTGAATCTTCTGCCGTTTTCTCACACATCGTTCCTGTTTATGGTTCAATCAGATCCCTGGATGGCCGCCTACAGGTCTCCCACAGGAAGGGGCTTCCCCATGTTATCTACTGCAGATTGTGGCGATGGCCGGACCTTCACAGCCACCACGAGCTGCGTGCCATTGAGGCCTGTGAATATGCCTTTCACCTCAAAAAGGACGAGGTCTGCATCAACCCCTATCACTACCAGAGGGTGGAGACCCCAGGTAAGATTAATCTATCCAATGGACATTGCTTTTGGTGTCGACAGATTGGTTAATAATGGGGCGAATATTTCAGATGAATTTTGAAGTCAGCTAGTAGCGCCAATCAAAATCGATTTGTTGTGACATCATCATGATGTCATCAGTAATGAAATGGAAAATATTTATCTCCAAATGTACATTGTAAAACGTGTGTGAGATGTTATTTATATAACGTGTGTTCCATTAATGTTTTTTTTTGGTTTTGTTTTGTTTGTTTTTTTTTACGTTGTTTGGGTTCTAGTATCCTTTTTATTGTTCAGTAGGTAGATGAGAAAGTGGGTCAGATAGCTGTTGAGATCAAACCTGGGCTCCAGGGTCACAGGAGTGTTCATCAACAGGAAAACCAGTTCTTTTCCTTGTCTTTTTGCCTGATCTGTTCCCTCCACTATCTGTAAAAACTCTTACAGAAACAGCTACTAGACTTTTCTGAATTTACCTCCAAACCAAGCTTGAGAGGCAGAAGCTGTTATTACTCCTGGGTGAAGCTGCAGCTAGCTTGGGGGTTAGCTCCCTTCAATTTACCCAGCAGTGGTAAAACTCTGTTGTAACAAGAACAGCTATATGGTGTTTCATTCACTGCTAAACAGGAAGTTTCTCACAGTTAAGTCTGCTCCCACGTCATGCTCTAACTCAAGGCCGATTTATGCTCTATTAAGTAGGTAAATAGCGACGTCCATTTTAAACGTTGTCATACGTCGCCGTCCTCGTACTTCCATGCATTTTTTTGTGACCAAGGTTGTTAAGTCAGTTCCTCCACTAGCAGGCAGTGTTAGTTCAGAGTTCACTCAGGCGAGCCAAATTCAGTTTCAGACACCGTTTGGCAGCGGTAATGCATCGCTATATAGTTGTTTCCAACCGCCCAACACGTCCTAAACATTCACATATAGTCTTTCTTCAAAAGCTTGCGCAGTTTCTACAGTTGTTGTGCTCGTCTCCATTCTTCTTCTGCTTTTTTGTTCCCTTCCTGATTCTCTTCTTCTCTGGTTTCCCTGGTTGCATGTCAGCTATTCTGCTCAGCACTGCCCTCGCAATTTCCGGTAGTATTGCTCCGTCTTCTGCATCAAGCAACAGATGGCTAAGCTTCCTGAAAATGAACCAAATTACATGTGTAACTGACGTAAAGTTTTCTGCATTGAGCATAAATTGGCCTTTAGACCTGCGTTTTGTGTCAGACCCGCTGACATGCTGTGCGTTCCCCTCTCCCTTTACCTCGACCTTAAAGGGGCCGCACTGTTCTTATAACATAACAGCGTTGTAAACAGCATGTCTCTGCACATAGACACAACTCTTGTCCAAATAAAAACAGCTGACTTTGTGCACTGTTTCGGTTAATCAAGACTAGTTTAAAAGTCTGTAAACATTTTCAAAACATAGCCAGTTAGCCTTTGAATAATGTCAATTTAGTTTCTTTATAATTGTGAATTTTTATTTATTTATTTATTTATATGACTTTTGTGAGTTTAGCAAATATGTTCATTTATGGTCTTCCTGGCAACGTGTTAGATAAGTATGTCATTGGGAACATACTCACATTGTGATTTAATTCTTGGGAATGTTTTTTTTTGTTCTTGCAACTTCCTTACAAACTGCCAAAAAAAAGGTGAAACAAAAATGCTTTTGAACTGGTGGAGATCTAACTTGTATTTTCTGACACTTTCACCCAACGCTGTAGTGCTGCCTCCTGTTCTTGTGCCAAGACATTCAGATATCCTGCCAGAACTGCCACCTTTGGATGACTACACTCATTCCATACCCGAGAACACAAACTTTCCTGCAGGAATTGAACCACCAAACAACTATATACCAGGTATGAGTGTCAGCATTTAACTGTAGTTGGACTTGAGTCAAATGAACAAGTAGTTTTTCTAAGTTTCTTAATGCACTCTGCTTTTTTGTGTGTGGGCACATATGTTTCACAGTAATTATTCATTACGCAAATATTTCAGCTTATTTGCTTGTTTTTTTTTTTTTTTTTTTTTTTTTTTTTTTTTTTACATTCATTATATCAACAGAAACACCTCCACCCGGCTACATCAGTGAGGATGGGGAGGCCAGCGATCAACAGATGAATCAAAGTATGGATACAGGTACCTTAGACTAGCTCATCCTCTTTGTCTTGCTCTACCGTCACAGCCATTTATTACTCTTGTTGTCATTTGTTTGGACCTGTTTCACATGCCATTGTTGTCATGGTGTTTGAGTTATTTTTCCATTAAATTAGTAGTGACCTGATCCTTCTTTCATTAGAAGCTAAGTCTAAATTAAGTTTCCTTAACGGTGTCACATAGTTTGGGAATGTTGCCTGAAGAAGTTGTATCTCTTTTTATGTAATAACCCCACAGTTGATGGTTCTTTAATGGCTCGATAAAGCCACTCTCCAAGTCAAAACTCTTTCCAAGTGTCAGCTCTGTGTCATTCAGGCATGTAATCTTTGCTTTAATGTTCTTCATGACTGTATAGAAACATGCCATCACTTTTAGCACACCAAGTATTTTTCTAATGTAAGGGACCAGAATTTATATTTCAGTGTGGTAAGCGAACATGACCTCTGAATGATGTTTAAGATTAAGTTACCGCTTCTAAGTTACTCAGTTCATAATAATTGTACACCTCGTACATAAATCTTCTGTCCATATGATTGGTGTCATTCGAGCTTGTGTGTCTGACTTTATGTAATTGTTATTCTAACTATGAAGTTCATTCAGACACAAAACTTGCATTTTAAAACACTGTCAGATTATTAGAGGGTTATACACCTGAGAATGGGTATCTGACTTGCCTCAGAGTAGTTGGATGTGTCTGTGTAGATCATTGAATACATATGTCTTTACTAATCTAACAGTCCCAGCTGCTTCACAATCAGGCCTTGGATGTTTTATTGTTGACAAGTTATAGACAATTATAATTGCAAGTTGACGATCATGGTTTTATTTTAAATAAATTTCATGATACTTAATTAATCCCCAAAAGGAAATTAGATTGTTAAAGTGTAAATTATTGAGAAAATTGATCAATAAGGGAGCCAACCAATTGGCACTAACTGAGGAGACAATACCATGTGCATCGCCTGCTGGTAACACTGGCGAATTTTCACAGTTAAAAACATGGATGGAAACTGCAGTTAACAGTTAAATGTCTGGGGTGCAGATGTGTTCCTTCGAAGTAACATGTCCAGCATTAACCCTCTGGTGCATTGAAATATTACAAAACATTAACACATTTTTTAAAATAAAATATTTTACTTCTACAGACATGCACCTTGATGCTTTTTTGTGTTTTAATCTTATTTGAACTTTTACTCATTGTGCTGATTTTTCTATTTGATCTATGAAAATATTTATAAAATAATAACTTGTCATATTAATATAAATTTTCTATAAAAACACTTGTATCATTTTCTTGTCCTGTTTATCCCTGAGGCAAACTTGGTAATTACAATGTATGTATAAATACTATATCAAATGTATTTATTATTTAGTATTGGTGACTCACTAATGTCCAATGAAGTTTCTAATGTACGGTCCACACTCATGCATACGTTTTAAAACAGCTTTTAAATATGTGTCCTCTGTAGTGGACACTATGCATCAAAGGGTTAAACCAGCTGTTGTTTAAATGCACTGTAATCCCTCCTCCTTTACTTTAATGCTCTGTGTGCATATATCTTCTGAAAGGCAGATACAGAGATGTTAATCAGGAATATGTGTTTGCCTCCATGACCTGGTGAAACAAATTGTGCTGCTTTTCCAATTAGCACTCCAGGCTAATCCATCATTATTTACTTGTGATCGCACCTTCCCTATGCCATGACATGGAACATAACAAATTCTTTTCACTTTTAGTCTAGTCAATAAGTTATAGTCAAACAAATCTTAAACCACTAATAAGTAAATTATTGTATATACAGGCAATTATTTTATTCAGCTATAAAAAGTTCATCATCACTCTTTTAAAGCATGATGATCAGTTTTATAATATTATTTTGTCCTTATTTTGCAAGACATTAACTACCTATAGGCCACAAGCTCCATCTGCTGTAAACCCAATCACATCCTTTACTTCCTGTCTTCTTTCTTAGGTTCTCCGGCACAGCTTTCCCCCAGCACTCTGTCCCCTGTCAATCACAGCATGGGTAAGTGTTGTATTGCACACTTAACAAGTGTGGGACTATTAATCAAGCATTACTTGAATACAAATAACACACATGAATACTAGGACAGCTTACAATAATGGGATTACTGTGGTTATAGCAGTGAATTAGTAGGTTTGTTGGATATAATAAAATAGAACCAGTCTGAACATCTTTTTACAGTGTTAACCTTACTGATGTGATCCTGTTGTATAGACCTACAGCCGGTGACCTACTCAGAGCCAGCCTTCTGGTGCTCTATAGCCTACTATGAGCTGAACCAGCGTGTGGGGGAGACGTTTCATGCTTCTCAGCCGTCACTGACAGTGGATGGATTCACAGATCCATCAAATTCTGAGCGGTTCTGCCTGGGCCTGCTGTCCAATGTCAACAGGAATGCCACTGTGGAGATGACCCGAAGGCATATAGGTATGGGTCAGCCTCTGGTAGCCTCACAATTGTAAGATGTCTCTACCCAACTCGTTACAGTTTGTTTCAGCCTTTATAGTGCTTCAGTTATTTTGTAGTGGTCACACATCTTCGTCAGGTATAATCTCATGTTTACTGCACTTGAAGAAGAAATGGATTGTGTCTGTTCACAGGAAGAGGAGTAAGACTGTACTACATTGGTGGGGAGGTGTTTGCTGAGTGCTTGAGTGATAGTGCCATTTTTGTCCAGAGTCCAAACTGCAACCAGCGGTATGGCTGGCATCCAGCGACGGTGTGTAAAATCCCCCCAGGTAAGAGGCAGAAGATGTCAGCGAAACTTATCACAAGATGCTCCCTCAGTTACAGAACATTATAGACAAGGTAGCTTATGAAGTGTTACTGAATGTACTTTGAAGCTTTAAGTCTTCTGTATAGGTAAAAATGGCTTTAGGCTCTCTTAAAAGCAATTGAATTAACAGTTAACAAGTAGTCTTTCAGGTTTTTTTTTATTAGTTTTAGCGTCCATAGCTTAAATCTCTTCCTTGATGATTTTTGTTGTGTTCCTATGTGAAATGGCTCTGAGAGTCCGTTTGCATGTACAGTTCACGGCTGCAGCTGCTCTGCAGAGGTAAGGGCTTAAAAGGAATGGGCGACAGTTCATCCAGCTTGTCACTCCATTAAACACTAGCTGGTTTATTAGAAAAATTTGTGAACACTGTTAAAAAGTAACTTATCAAGTCCTTTCTTGCTCACAAACACGAGTGTTTGGGGAAATCAAGAGCAGATATGCACTGTGAACAGGGGAAAAACAGGGGCTGGTGACATAAAATGTCTGAGTCCTGTTTGTCTTTGTCTTTTAAGGGTGTAATCTAAAAATCTTCAACAACCAGGAATTTGCTGCCCTGCTGGCCCAGTCAGTCAACCAGGGATTTGAGGCGGTCTACCAACTCACCAGGATGTGCACCATCCGTATGAGCTTTGTGAAAGGCTGGGGAGCCGAATATAGGTGAACGCAGTGTCTGAATTAATGTTTGCTGCTTATTGTAAACAAAGAAGTATAATTTAACTCTGGATGCAAATACTTATATGTCCCCACATGCTTCTCTTGGCTGCTAAATTGCATGTGGTGGGTAAGAAAGCTCAACCTAAATCATATATCACCGGTTGTAAACACCACCTCTTGTTTTCCAGGCGACAAACTGTCACAAGCACTCCTTGCTGGATCGAGCTGCATTTGAATGGTCCCCTGCAGTGGCTTGACAAGGTTCTGACCCAGATGGGTTCCCCATCTGCACGCTGCTCCAGTATGTCCTGAACAGCTGAGGAATCACCCCCCAAAACATTACAAAGATCATTAAACTCTAATCTTGTGAGTCCTTAAATGGAGAAAAAATGGAAACCCCCATTGAATCAGTTTTTTGTAACATACTTCATAGTATTTGTGGCCCAGTTCCACATTTCTCTTAACTTTATACACCCACATACAGAAGATCAAATGCACCCACACTGTTGCACTCACATATGTACACATACAGACTTTTCAGTAAAAACAACAAAAAAAAGAGATTGGCACTTTTTTTTTACCCATCTATGTCATGCACCTTGTTAAATTGCTTTGCCCCAAATCCTTAATATTAGATCTATTTGTGGTACAAATAAAATGTATATTGGTTTTTAGTGTGGGAAGTAGGGGAAATACCAAAAATATCTGTGAATAGTTTCTCAGTGTTGAAGATGGCTTGTATAAGTAACATGAGCTTGAATGCTGAAATGATTTTGTGTTCCAGCCCACCACAACCATTGTTCTGAACCTAAGTTTACTTTTCTCTGGGAAATTTGGCCCCATCTTTTGTCAGGGGGAGGAGGCTTAGTGAAGAAACGATGACCATGGTGGCTGTTTTTCCTCTGAAGGAAATGCCACAGTGTGTTTATGAAATTTGATTAAATTGACTGCCACAATGGCCCTTTTTTTTAACTCGTGTGTCGTTATAAGACATACCCTTTAAATGGACATATAGGAATGTTAGTAAAAGAAATATTTCCACATCTCTAAACAGACTGCAGCCTCAGTGCAGCTATAGTTTGTTTTTGTATTTTGTGTGTCCATACATGGCACCCCTCTGTATTTGATTTGCATCCCCACTGAAAAGCCTGATAATGAAGATATTGGCCAGGCTTTGCAGGGCAAACTGGGCAGGGACCAGAGAATATAGGCAGTTATCAAAATTCAATGTTTTGGTTTTTTTTTGTTGTTGTTTTTGCCACCCCCACCCCCACCCCTCCTTTTCTGACACAGTACTGGGAGTCCTTGGACTCCTCAAGGTGAAGCATTAAACGTCTCACCAAGAGAAAACTGAAGGTATCAATTAATTCATTCTGTTTTTAGCCTATATCCCCATTGTTTTGCTACTTTTTTGTATTCTCATGTATTTTTATATATAAATATACTTAAAATTTTCTGTCGTTCACTCTTTATTAAAATGTTTTCAAGACCACAGTGGTTTAAAAATACAAGAAGGCATGGATCTATGTTTTATCCCAAGTTCCCAATAGCATATCGTTTTATTTTATTTTTAAACCAAGACAATTAATCACTGCCCTACATGATGTGTAGCTTATGAATAGCCTTTGTTTTTTGTTTGTTTTTCCCAAAGAAATCTGGTGCATTTAAAGTACAAAAAACAACTTTTAGACTTTACTGAAACCTAAAATATACTGTCCCATAATAGTTTTGATTATTACTGAGGCATAAAGAACCTTTTAATGCCCATTCATTCATCTCTTCCTCTTTATAAACACACGTGACCTCTTGTAGCTTTTTGGTGCTTAATCAAGCAAGTAAATCAGCCAGAAATAATTGGCTGGAACCGTTACAGCAGCATGGGAGGAGAGTGAATGTGCTTGCACACTGGGACATTCTGTGTTGATGTGTGTATTGTATTTGTTCAGTCATTGAAATACAGTATGTACAACAAGACTTACTACCTTAATCTCAACTTACTTGGCTGTTGCAAGTTTAACATGCCCTCCCCTCCCCCTCCAGCATCTCTTCTTGTAAATGCGTTTACGATATGGCACTAGAGATTGTACTTTAAGTGCATCTAGTGACGTTTGGATTTGGGGAACTGAACCATTTGTTAGGGTCCAGTGTTGCATTGTTTTTACCTTTGGCCTACAACATATGAATGTGAAACAAAGAAAAAAAAAAACATTACAAAAACTGACGTGGACCAGAATTGCATATGCATAACAGTAGTACAGTATGTGTGTATTTAACAGTAATCTTTTTGCAAAGCAGTCAGTACAGTAGATGTTGCAGTTGTTTTTACCAGTAGAGGGCAGTATTGGTAGAGCTTCTCTATTTTTTTTTTTCTTTCACCCTTTCTTTTTTTCTTTTCCTTTTCTGACCATAAGCTTCTCAGGCGTGTGGCATATTATGCAGACTTCATAAAACACTAATAAAGATTTTTATTCTCATGATTCAGTCTATTGTGTTTAATTATAGAAACGAGATGTTTTTGCAGCAGTGTAAAGAAGTGGCAGTATTTAGATATACCTTGATACTGGTACAGTTTGCTGGTCTGGGTCATTCACGTGTTTGAACACAATGCCAATCAATAATCTGACAGAAGCAACTGTTGGTGCCCTTTAATCTGGAAAGGTTGTAAGGCCATTTCCAAACAATCTAATGTCCATAAGAAAGGTTTTTCACAAATGGAAAACATTCAAGGCATCACTTCCCAGAAAGAGGATGCCCTAGCAAGTTCACCCAAGTATCAGATTATGCAATACACGTAATGAACAGCACAGTCAAAGCTAAGCCGTATATCTGCACAATGAAAAATTAAAAAAGAGAAATTAAAGACATTCCTGTGTACAAGTGGTATGGCTGGAAATCAAAGTTGGATGTTTGATCTTTGGGCTCCAACTATTAAAAACAAGCATGCTTCTGCCATGGATTTAGAAACATTAGCAGAAATCAATATGTCACAGTTTGCTGTGCCATCAACAAATGAGGGTTAAAGCTCTATCATACAAAAAAAGGGGCACATTTGAAGAAAAAATAGAAATACCAAATATCCTCCTGGACCAAAGTTAATTTAAAATACTCTGAGGTAAAATGGAAAATAGTTTTGTAGTGAAATAAATTTAAATTCTTTTTAGAAATGGTGTATATCACATCCTTCAGACTAAAGAGGTGATGGACCATCTTGCTTGTTACCACCACTCAGTTAAAAAAATGCATGAAGGTGAATGAAGCTGGCAACTTGCACATTAGTAAAGGTTTCATCGATGCTGAAAGGTATGCAGGTTTTACAGTAACATGTCCCCATCCAGTTATAAGACCAATCCAGACGACATTTTCTTCACTGAAGATGTCGTCTGGATTGGTTTGGCATATTCAGCAAACAATGCTAAACACCATACTGCATCTATAACATCAGCCAGACTTCATAGTCTGGGTATTAGGTTGGGTCTGCCAGTAGTCCCAACCTTTCTCCAATCAAAAACATTTACAAATCATGAAATGCTAAATACATCAAAGAAGATCCTGAACAATTGAGAAGCTAGAATTCTCAGATTTCCCAGTTCTATGACGGTTTACACTGTGCTGCTAAAAGAAGAGATGTTACACACTGGTAAACATGTTATCAAGTTCAACCTGACCAAATACTTTCATGAAATACTAAAATGTCTTTCTTTCAACAGTAGATGCTTTCTATGTACTAATATTGAGAAATACTGGTTTATAAATGCAAATGATTGCATTTTTTTACATTTTATTTGGAACAGGAGTTCTGTATTAGACTCAGATGTGAAGCAGGCCAAAATTGGTCCATGCATCAGAGCAATGATCCCAAGCTCACCAGAAAACATACAAAATAATGGCTGAAATGTGAAAATAATCAAGGTGTTACTACGATCCAGTCATATTCCAGACCTCAACCTGACTGAAATACTGCAATGAGACCTCAACAGAACTGTACATAAAATAATACCAGCAAACAAATTAATTAAAATAACATTATAAAGAAGAGTGGGCCTTTTTATTATTTCTATTTTATTTATTTGTCCTTCATTTGGTATGAAAAGTCCTATTATGATGCATGATCTTTTCTTCCAGAGAGTCCTGGTCAGGACTTCAAGTTATTGCTGATAAAGTTCTACAAATTCCTTAATCATGCTGGTATCACACACTGCTTCTGCATTTTAGCCTAGTTATTGTTAAGCACCTCTATTTGGTGTGGATCAGTTACCAATTAGGAAAAATGGTGGGTTAACAATCGTTTTTTTTTTACATCATGAAGGGAAAAAAGTCATTAAAATGTTTACCACCATGTTTGTGTTAAAATACAAATGAATCCTTTAATGTAAATTCTACATGTGTATCAGTTAGGAGTTGAAAGTGGGATTGACCCACATAGTAGATGTAATTAGAAGTAAACTAGCATATGCTCATCTTATTATTAGTTGGCTATTCTCTTATCATTATGGATCTTTAATTTATTTTTTAATGAAGAAAACCAGTAAAGAACCTACAGAGAACAAAGACAATGAAGATTTTATTTTACTCTTGATGTCAAGTTGTAGGCAGAAAAAAAATCTAATTTGTAAATAATCTACAACAGGAATGGAAACATTTACTTCATCTAATAGACTCTTCTCCAGTGTGGACATAATGTTTTAAGAACAAAAGTGCTTGGGGACAGAAAGGCAGAAATACCTTTTTTTTCTGTTAATCAAAGCCTGGAAATCAGTCCCACAATATGACAGATGTTGTGTCCTTGTTGCTCCATCTGGAAGCTCAGGTTTTTCCCAGAAGACTGACCCACATTTTTGGTTTCGTCCCAAAACCTGAGTAATACTTTCCCCGGCACCACCAGAGGATCCTTAAAGTGGGCTGTGACGTTAACAGGGGCTGTGACGACGTCAACTCCTGGTGGCAAAACAGAACTATGAAAATGTCTGACCAGTATTGTGGAAAACAATCAATATTAAATGTATGATCTGATCCTCAAAATAAACATCCATATTGATTTTCCTACCTTTGTGCTTTTCTATCTCTGCCAAGCAGACAGACAACATCCAGAGAGGTGGTGCTATCTGAGATCTAAAGCCAAACAACCTGGCTGGCAGAGAGCACAGCCAGTGGGGGGAATAGTCAGAGAAGGACCATACACATTGCAGACCAATAGTCCTGGGAACTTGGAGCTCTACTTGCTTCAAATTTTCTCGCCCTGGCTCATCTGGTAGGCCTGCCAGAAGAACGAAACCCATGTGTGTGAAAGATATCAAAATTTAATGCCCTATTTAAGACTGCCACTCCAAGGATTAGGCAAAAATTGTTACAAACTTTTTTAACAGATATTACCACAACACTTGTCTTCATTCTTGGCTAAGCATCCGCTGGCTGTGTAGGGTGGTTTTTTGGACAGCAGTGTTAAGATGCTCTCCCACACAAGGCACCCGGAACGAGAAGTAGCAGACAGACAGATGTCCACCTCCACCCCTGTAGCAGTCTGCTCATACTGAAGGACTCTAACCTGCAGCATGAACGGACCCTTCTTCAGTTCATCAACTGGCTGAAGGCTTTTCACAGTCTGACGCACACGGACCAGACCTGAAAACAGCAGGTCAAAATAACTGCTACATCACAAATTTTTCCTCATACTTTTTACAATATAAGCAACCAGCAGCTTTAGTGTTAAAATCTTTATTTGTACAGTGCATTGTCTCTAGAAATTCCACATCTGTGCGTGACTTTTATAAACATTAAAATTGTCTGAATTAATTAAACCCACTGTTTGAGTGGGTCTGCAGTGTAATCACGTCCATAGTGACAAAAATAACAATATAAACCATTACAGCGAGGAGTATCAGCTGAGCTGAGCGTGAATGCCTGGGCATTTGCGTCATGGCCTCAACTTGGAAACGATCAATTTGGATTTTTTTCTTTCAATTATTGACATATTTGCCACCAATCTTTACAGTTTAAATACCAATGTATCCTCTTGTGAATGATG
The DNA here is from genome assembly GCF_017639745.1 of Melanotaenia boesemani. NCBI lineage: Eukaryota > Metazoa > Chordata > Actinopteri > Atheriniformes > Melanotaeniidae > Melanotaenia > Melanotaenia boesemani. The sequence goes on from NC_055692.1 coordinate 29,501,847, forward strand.
TTGTTGTGTTTAGTATGTTTTGTCGTGTTTTCTAGGCTGACACATTCACCCACCAACTGGAACCATCAGCTTAAAACAAATTATGTCTTACCTGCTGGGCTGAGCCTGAAGTTTCCATCAGTTAACAACATAAGCAGCAATTTGCAACAGAGAATCTCAGGGAAGCACAGTGGGATGTCTCTAAAATCTGTGTCTGGATAGTCCCAACCATATCCTGCAGCACAGCAGAACCTCCTCATTAAGGAGCTTTCCAGCCTAAAAAGACATCCAGAGAAAGCGGACGACCAACGAACAAGCTTCATAGTCTCTCTTTATTTCGTTTTAAAATTAAACCAAAGTTCACGGAGCTCACCTGCAGTTTAGGATCGTGTAAACAATCGCAGGCGTCTTTGTGAGGGTGTCTGTGTACAGGTGTCCTGTCCTCCGTGTGACAAGTCCGGTCAAATATTTGACGTAAAGATACACAAAACTTGGTAGCTTGTCGCCACTTAGCACATTTGTTTTTAACGACTGATAGGAACAGTAAATGTAATGATAAAATAGATAAGTTGAACATACAGAAAGCGACGCCACAATGCAATTCTGTGTATTCCCCATTATTGTTCAAACTGTGTTACAACCAGTTGTTAAAAGAAAAATCACTGAGAAAACAACACTGGAGTTGTACGGCGAGCGCACAGGGACAAACTTGATATCTTCGCGTACTTCAAGCAAAGATCATGCTTAAATGCTTAGTGTGGTCTTTAAACCCTCTGCTCTCCAACATTTCAACACCACCACCACGTATTTAAGAATGTATTTATTTACATCTTTACCAAGTACAAATCACAAACTTTTCCTGTTAACCATTTTTACAGTAATGATTTAGCAAAATGTAGAAATGAGTTTTAGCTAATTATTTATTTTTGAGAAAATTTGAACTATTTAACACAGGACTTTAAGACTCTATTCAAAATAAAGTGAAAAATAACAGATTCTAGATGGCGATATGTTTTCAAAAACAGGCCTTAGTAAAAATTCAGTGTATTGGTGTAAAACATACAGGCAACATTCACATTCAAGCTGACGGGGGACACTGGGAATGCCAAATGCCTAATCTCTACCCCTTGGTCCTATACTTTAATTTTGCAGAGGTAGCCTGCTTTTTTCTTTTAGGATTCAAGTGTAGTGGTCATTTAGGCCATTAGTCAGGACCTTGGGGGCATTTGGATGGCTAAATGAAGACTACATACTGGTCCCTAAAGAAAGTGGGTACATTATCTCTGCAAAACAAAAGGTTAGAGCCAAGGTGAAGAACTACGACTGGGCCAAAGACAAATTTGTTTGTAGATTTAGAGAGGGGTTCCTGAGGTGATGGACATCTCCTGGCAGCAGAATGGTTTCATCCAACTTCATCCAGTGTTCTTCATCCAAACAGAAGCAGCAGCACAATGCAGACTGAATTAACAGCTATCAGTGGCACTGCAAAGCAACACAGTTGAGATTATCAGAGCTGTACACTTCTAATATTTGGTCTGTGTGCAGGTGTAAGAGTGAATAGTCACCTCTCATTACTGTCCTTACAGAGCGGATAAGGTTCATCAGCTGCACCTTGACACCTGGTTCATCGCCAAATCCTCCAACACTTTGGTCCACTCCCCAGCCAACTTTCAAAAACAAAGACAGAAAAAATAAACTAAACAATACATTTCTGTATCATATTTCTGCTTTGAAAACACGAGTAACCATCAATTATGTCCAATCTGCTGTTCAGTCGTGGACATTTTTAAATGTCTCTCAAAATGGCATTTTTTAAGTAGTAACTGTTGCAATACTCACTTAATTTATACGTTGATACCATTATAAAAAGTACATTTCAGAGGCTTTGACAGCAACGTCAAATAATGTGTAATCACAAACTTTCTTAATTACAAAATGTTCGTTAGCTTTATTGCTGCTAGCCAATTAGCATTAGTCATAACAGTTGCTATATTTCCATCTCAAACACTAGAACAATAGAAATAACGTGAAGTTTTGAAAACAGTCACTTACTTTTACTTAAAAATCTTTCTTCGTGCAACACAGCCACGGCATTTACACACAGAATGGCTGCTTGGATTAAAGAATATAAGGTAAAAGCCATGTTGAGTCTCAGCAAGCTAACTGCAGCTGATACTACTATTTACGTATGACGTTGCCTACGGTGGCCGAGGAAGATAAAACATGTGCAACCTGCGGAAGTTCGTTCTTGTCATAAAACTACATACATAGAAGACCAAGACCGTTATCATATAAACAGCTGTAAAGAAGCACTCACATCTTTTAAGTAGTTAAAACTAAACTAAAATTATTCAGCAGGGAGTTATTTCTATAGTCAAAAACAGAAATAATCATTTTACATTATTTAACATAAATACACTATACATCGGTACAAAATCTATAATAACTATGTATTAAAAATATATCTAAAAAGTATTTTATGCAGAATGTCTGTCATAATCACCCATAAAATCATATGTTTTAAATACTGATGGAAATATGATAAATATTTCCCTAAAACTTGATATTAACATATTTTATATGTACTCAGATTCAGTGAACTGGTGACTCATCTGGTTACTCTTTTCAAGTACTATCTACTACTGTACTATCTTGCCTGATAGGCTCTAGCTCTGTGACCCTGCATTAGAATAAGCAGTTATAAAGGATGGAAGGATGGATGGATGGATGGATGGATGGATGGATGGATGGATGGATGGATGACAGGAAGTTAATATTTATACAAAAAAATATTCAAAGTAATTTTTCACATACTGTCATGTGAAAAAGTACACTCTGTTTCAAGTCAAATGTCTTACATTCTACAACATAATATAACTATCCATAGTCTGTTAGGTAAAAAAAATTAGGTAGATATAACGCCAGGAGAACAAAAATATAAAACAATAATGTATTTTATTCAAGCATTTTATCAGTGTTTGCTAACACACAAGAAACTGGCAATTGGAATCAGTAAGCCATATCCACAATGTTAATTCAAATTTTTTATGCATTTTATGTATTTGTACAAGTCCAGAAAAACAAGTTTCAAGTTCTGCAATAGATTTCATCCAAAATCAGAAATTTTCTACTCTTATGGGAGGAAATGGTGGCAAAGTATTGTTCTTTCATCAGCATTAGTGTTTCCTGCTTCTTCCTTTTCTTTTCTTGTTCCAGGACAGACTCACGACTCCTATATCGTTACATATTTATTTTAGAATAAAATGCAGTTGATGTTGTGTAATGGATAAGTGTATGTATTTAACCAATTCTGTTAATGATGTAGTTTAAATCTTGATGCACAATCTTAGTTGTACTCTGAGTTGTTGTAAGTGTGATGTGTTCTCTGTTTTGATGAGCTGAGCAGTCATGAATTGTTAGGACTGATTAAAGATGGGTAACTGGAACATGTTGGGTGTAGAACTTGAGATTTACAAATATATAATAAAAAGAATTGGGCTCTTCTATTAAACTGAGAGCAGAGAGGAGTAGAGTAGAGTAGAGATGCTGAGTGTGTCATAAGAGGTCTCCCAGCAGTTTGAGCCATAACTAATGGTTCAGGGTCACATTAGTCAACACTGACTACTACAGGCTTTATTGAAGAGGACAGGTTTAAGCCTGCTCTGAAAAACAATAAAATGTCTTCTTCCTGAATACCAGAAATACTCTAATCAGCAGTAGCAGGTGGTTTTCATACTGATTTTACAAAAAAAAAAAAAAAAAAAAAAAAAAAAAAAAAGAATTCTTTTCATATGAAAAAAATGAAACCATGACTTACTTCCATAACAGCCTCTGTTACTTCACCATTAATACCCTTATGTGGACCAAAGATTTTTGAATCCTATATGGTTCTCAGCAAGTAAGTAAATAATTTATTCACTACATGTCTTTAAATCATGACTTTGTTTCATAAAGTCTGCTCTTTTTTTTGTTTTGTTTTTTGTTAAGTGTCTGCCATCATCCTCTGAACTGCTGCTTGCATTTATGCAGACGAGTCTGATTTAAAAGATTTTATAAATAGGTTTATCATCAGCACTTTGTGCTGGAGGTTTGAAAGATGACATGATGTCAGACGTCATGTCTACCAGTTGACCATATTAAGCTAATGCACACATCCCCCCTACAGTGAGTGAAAACTTTTCAATATTTGATCCCCCCAGTATTCCCATTTGCAGCTTTCATGTATGAGGGTCTGTCTTCTTGTAATATTTATTGGAACATATTCAGTGTATGGTACTAAGATAAGTGGCTTTTCATGCATCCCTGCACTGCTTCCACATTTCATAAAGAAAATGTGTGTGTGTGTGTGTGTGTGTGGGGGGGGGGGGGGGGGGGGGGGGGGGGGTTGCTTCCTGTAAAAAAAAACAGTTGGTTTGCAGGTGTTTTTCAGTCAAAGCTGTCACACCTGTATGGCTTCTTTTTATTTAAATATGATACTTAAATAGTACAGACTGGATTTTAAAATTTGGATGAAATCTCAAGTTTTGTCATCTGTATGTTTAGAAATATGAAGTTGTTTTTAAAAGAGTTTTACATGAAGAGTGGAAACAACTTGCCAGACTTTGCCCAGATAATTCAAATAAACACTTACTTTTCTTTAAATAACTTTTTAAAGTGCATTTTCTGCCAAGTGTAATATTGTCATGCATAACAACCCACAAGCCCTGATGTTTGAACTCTTTATGCTTTAATCACACAAAGAAAATATTAAATTTTCAAGTGCTGGGAGGTAGATTTCACAGTTTTGAATGTCCTTTTAGCTGTTTTCCGTTTGGCAAAATAAAAAAGGCCGTACCTGATATTTACTTTATATGAGGGTGGCTTCAGTTTTATAGTTTAATAATATGATTTAAAAGCCACCACAACAAAAGCAAGCCTCATCGCCAGTGTGATTCCAGTCATTGGATCATTGTCTTGAGTGCCTCCCAGCCCACACTGTAAGCAGCTGTAGTTTCTAGGATGCAGGGAGGGTGTGTGTGAAGGATCTTTGTAGACAGTCAGTAGACTGTAGTCTGTCACTCTCTCCAGCGGAACCGGAGATCAGAGGGAAGGGCGCTGCATGGATCATCTCCACCATGTGATTCTCATTACAGCCGTTTGGGGAAAAGTTCAACTGTGAAGACTTTAGGTAAAGATATTATCTGAATGTTTAACTTAAAGTGGAATTTTGTGAATATTTTCAGTACATCAGTTCTTGTTGCATCATTTATGTGCTTGATAGATGACCTAATAGTTTTGGTAGCTGGTATAATAGTTTAATGTGTATGTGTGTGTGTGAAATGCCGTGAGAAAGATTGGAAGGTTGTTTTAGGTTTTTTTACTTTCTTTGTTAGTTTGGTTTTTTTGTTTGTTTGTTTTTGTTAACTTACTTTTTTTCCAGAGTAAACATCCTAAATATTAGTGGGATGAAAATACTTAAAACATTATTTTAATTTATTTCCCATGTGTCTGAGTTGAAGCTGCTGTCTGGTTGTTTGTACTGGCAGACAAAAGAGTCACCAACCTTGCTCAAAGTGCGCTATATTACAATGCATGTATTTTAAATCAAATCTATATTTAATGTTTTGCTGCTCAGTAACCATCACAAGCTTGAGTGGAGCATGTTTACATGTACATTTATATTATTCATTTATAGAGTCCTGATTCTGTCATGCATGCGAGTCAGTCAAGTGTAACAAGGTCATTGTGAAGCATCTGTACAGAGTGGAGTGCATTAAGCATGCAGTGCCATAAACTGGAAACACTCCTCTTCAAGAAGTCTTTTAGTCCCACAAAAGGTATAAATTCTTTGTCCTGATGTGATTTGTCTGTCACATCAATTTAAAAATTAATTTAATTAAGTTAATGCTGTTAAAGAAATAACTTCAGACATGCACCAGCTTTCTGCTGCTGTTGTATAAATGTGGAGCACGATATGTACTTTTAAAGAGGGACGCTTCATTCACTTCAAATATTTCTGAGTGGGGGAGGGAAGGTGAGGGTGTGTTTTAAAGAGATGAAACACACACACACACACACACACACACACACACTTTCCTTGGTTAGAGCACTTTAGAGGAATTCATCTGTTTTTGTCTTCAAAGAGCCAATCCCTAGGGAATGCAAGTTATTTTCTGCTTCTTTTAAAAGTAGAAGCTTCATTTTTTCCCTTTTTATTCAGAAAGACCAAGACTAAATGACAGCTTGTTATCTTTCACTGGTCCACTGTTGTTTGAAAAAGCACCTCAGCTGCATTTACTATTATAAGCCCCAGTTACTGTGTTAAAATATTCCAATTATATTAATCTTGAACCATGTGCAAATAAAAGACACATGTATTTGTTTTTCTCTTTCTGTATGCAATTTGTAATAATGTTCTAAATATGCAAATGTGAAAACATTAAAGAAATAATCTGAATAAGATATTGCACAACAATTAAAAAAAGTAGAATAAAATGCGTTAGGGATCCATCTGCAGCTTTGAAATTATCTTGGATGAGTTTTTATTGTTATATAATATGTTATATTGTTATATTATATTGTAATAAGATGCATATTTGTTTCCAGGGGATTGTACCATTATGTTTTCTAAAAATATGAGGAAAAAATCACAATTTCTAAGACTGTATTGATAAAGCAACCAGAATGTTTGTCAACATGCACTGTGAATATGTTCTCATGTTGTCTTTTGATTTATCGACCATATCCTTCAAAATGTAAAATGTTTCCAAACAGCCAGCCGTGCCAGAAATACCTCAAGTGGTATGAATCCTACTCAGATGCCTGAATTGTCCCTTTCAGTGTGGAGGACCAGCGGCTCTGAGCTTGTCTGAATGATTGCACTCTTTCTTTTGTCTTTATAGGTAACCCAGACACCCTGCTGTTTTTATTTACTCTGTACAAATCCCATGTCCTCTTCCTATGGTCGCTACCCACGGTTCATAAATGATGGTGATGGTGGAGCATAGCTTGACTGGCACATCCACAGCTTTGTCCTTTGGCTTAGCTCTCTCTTCACAACACAAGTGGAGAGTCTTTCTCTCTGCAGATGCAGACCCAATTCTATAGACCTTCATTATAATTAAATTTAGCACAGAGTCGCTGTTTTAAGAGATGGTGTATATCCTGTTTCTTGTTCTTAACGGAGTTTAGGTTTGTAAGGTTCATAAAGGCCTGAAATTTATTACTAACGGCTGCAAAATTTGGTATTTAGTATTCCCCTTAGAGATAAATCCTCATTAATTTGTTTTTATTTATGTTATTTTGGTTTGTGATCAAGTACCAACAAATACTAAGATTACTAAAACACAGCTAAAATAATTATAAGCCCATAGCCACATACAACAAAACAGTGACTCTGATGATTTATTTTTTTATCAAATTCATAATTTACATTCATAAGATCATTCATAGAATATTTATTATTATTATTATTATTATTATTATTATTATTATTATTATTATTATTATTATTATTATTATTATTATTATTATTATATTCAGGCTGCCTGGTACCCTGCATCCTAAACAGTAAAACCAGAAAAATAGAAGCAGAATAGAAATCAAATCAAAAGACTGTCTGAAGCTCTTCTTTGGATGTTGGCTGCTTTTCACTCTGCTCTCTGTCCAGATGGTCCCACACTGCTCAGTAATATTAAGGATCTCTGGATAGGATTCATCTCTCGGTAAGACCGGTTGCCACTGATTTTCAGTCCAGTCCAGTCCTTGTATCATTTAGTGGAAAACCTCCAAAACTGAGTAGAGGCAACTAGAGTAGATCAGAGAAGGTACTAGTGGGAAAAGGGCATCAGCATACATCAGATTTTCTTGTTTCTTTTCCTTAACAATGGCTTCCCTTCCACGGACTGCATTTATGATGAGGCTTTGGTGAACAGTAGATCAACCGAAGGTCCAGATTCAATTCTCAGGTCTTGTGTGGATTTATTATCTTTAAACAATATTTTTAAACACATAACCTTTAGATGCAGTTCATCTGCAATATATAGTTTTTACACCTAGAGCTGTTTCTGTCCCACCTGTCCAGTTTGATTTCTAAAGACAAATTGTACACCATGCAGTGGTACAAGGACTGGATTTTCAAATAGGAAAAATCTGCCAATGCCTTTAGAAAGCTTGCAGAACTATTGCCTGAGACCACCTTAAAATTTTACAAAAAAGAAAAAAGTCTGTGTCCTTGGAAGTAAAACATAAAGTAATGAAGGCGCCTCAAGAATTTTGCATAGTATTGAATGCCTGAAGATGTGATTGTTTGCATTAAAATTCTCCCCTTCCCCTTTCATTTATGAACCTCAGATCCTGCACATTAAATTATGCTAATTATTCTTAATATGAATGTACAAAAAAAGTTGCTTTGGATCCAAAACAAATTAATTGAAAAATTGTACTTTTAGAATTTTCTTTAAATACACTTTCCAAGTTTGACAATTAACCTTCGCTCTCCTGTTATATTTCAGTGTGAAAAGGAACAAATACGTGAAGAAGCGAGGAAGACACTATATTGCCAGCTTCCCCCTTCATTCCCCAAAAGGGAGCAGTATTGTGCAGGTCTACCATGATTGTCAGAAGGTGGCTTTTAAGATGTATCCTGGGAACGGTCATGCTTTAGAAAACAGATCTTACACATGGAGAAGCCAGCTCACCCGTCAAGATGGTAAAGGCAAGATGTCTTCTTCTCCACACCTCATCTCCAGCACCCAGGAACAAAAATACAGCATGAAAGATGAGACAGGTCACAGAAACTCCACATGGATGATAGATTCAAGCAGTCAGACCTACTCAGGGCCAGAGGACAACTCCACAGACCCACATGAGACCCTGACAGAGACCTCCACTCTGACCTTTGTGGATGCCCACACTGTGGAAGAATCAGTGGAGAACCATAGTCTCCATGGAGTGGGGATGATTTACCTGAAGGAGTTTGTGTTGATAGATGACGATGAAGATGGGGACATGTCGCTAAGAGAGAAAACAGTCACAGACTTGTCCGTCATGGATGGAAAAGCTGCTGACCTGGTGTGTGGGAGGCTGTTGTCCACTTCCAGTGGGTCTCTTTCAGAGTATAAGGAGGAATCCTCAGCTCGTGAAGCACCTCACCCTAAGGAGAATGAGCTTGTTCATAGAAAAAAACGTTGTTGTTTATGCACCCTTTTATGACCCTGGTGCAGAAAGGTTTGAAACCTGTAAAGGCTTGTTTGTCCAACATCTGGGTTGTGAAGCCGTCCTGGAGAACTGTGCTCTAAGGTGAACTTATACAACGTTCATGTAAGAAAGCCCACCCTCCCTCAATGCTAATCTGGTCAGTGGTCAGGACATAATAAAAATCATCTGGTCAGTTCCTGTTAATCAAATGCACTTGATTAACTTGTCTTCAGTAAGTGAGAGCATCTCTATAAATTCAGAGGTTTTGTCACTTTGCAGGTCTGAAGCATTCAGGTGTGTATTAGCATGATGTCAAGGACAAAAGACAGAAATGATCTTAGAGAAGCAACTGTTGCTCAGTGCAGGAGGGACTATAATGCGATTTCCAAACTATTTGCTATGAGAAAGATTATTTTCTAGTGGAAAAACATTATACACATTGCCTGTAACTCATCAAAAACTACAGAAAACCCTCTGAAAACCTCAGAAACTCTATCTCACACTTTAAAGGTCTCAGTTTGCATGTTAATTATTAAAGTTCATGGTAGTACAATTAGAGACGCAACAAATGTGGCTTGTTTAGAAGGACTTCCAGGAGAAAGTATCCTGTCCTTAAAAAAGAGCATGGCAGCACAGCTTTATAACGCAAAGTTGCATCAGAACAAACCATAAGATTTCTGGAACAATATCCTTTGGACAAAAAGACTGAGGTAGAGATGTTAGCTCATAATGCATAACATATTAACATAAACATTTTTCAGCAACTATCAAGCACGGTGGTGGAGGGATGATGGAGGCTTGTTTTACAGCCACATGGTGAGGTCATCTGTCTGACCACTAAGGCTTAGCTGAAACTGGGTCATGCAACAGGAAAATGATCCCAGAAGCAAATCTACAGCAGAATAGTTGAAAAGGGAAAGATCATCAAGGCGTTGCAGTGACCCAGTCAAAGTCTAGACCCCAACCGTGATAATAAACTAAAGAGAACTTTAGATAGTAAGTATCTACAGACTTCGATCAACTGCAACAATCTTGTTACTTAGAGAGGACAGAAATATCTCCACAATTACTTGAGTAAATGACACAGATTACTTCAAGTCCCTGCGGGTAAAGATGGTTTTGCAAGTCGGTAGTGAAGCCATTTTTTCCCACACTGTTTATGCGCCTTAGCTTAGATTTTGGGAAATACAGTAAATAATGACATGATGTAATGTTATTCTGAGTTGGTGTTCATGTAATTACAAGACCTGATATGGGCCAGATCATTTTTTATTGCTAATATTTTCTCACATGGACAACGTTGAATTGAAAGAGGGATGGCTTTCTTTTTTATAAGATTGTTAATAACTTTCCAAAGTATACTTTGGTAAAAATAATGAATTTCCTTTATATTTCCACTGAAATTGCAAGATTTATAACTGGTAATTTCCTTGTTGGGGTTGATTTTTTTGTTATTCAAAACATAGGGTGCCCAAACTCTTGCACACCCCTATTTGCATGCTGCGAGGTGTGCTTCTAATTTAATTTACATTTACAAAATGTGATTTAGACTAATAATTTCAGGCAAGTATGTTTCAGAAACTAATCATATTTTGTTTCTAAAACCTGCATGTTCCAGTAGAGGCTGATCACAATTAAATACTGATAATAACACAGAAGGTCTTGAAAGATCAGGTGCCAACATCAAATAAAGTAAACTTTAAAAGTGACATTTTATGTCCAATTTGGTTATTTATGTGTCCACATCCTGTCATCAAAGAAAATTTGATAACTTTAGCAAAACACAATGATGTGGATATAAACTATTTATATTCTACACTCTTGTTGAGTTTCTGACTTCAAGTAGCACAAGCTAACAGGTTTTTACAAGTAGAACTCAGTTTTCTTGCAACAGAAACACAGACAAAAGGATGTTTAAACATACATGGAATGACACACACAGTCCTGCCACTGGTTTTAATGCAGTTCCATAAATTGTACAGAGCTCTGAAATGCACATTGGAAGACAGAGAGCAGGAAAGCAAACAGCGATATCATCTTGAGAAGCATTCAGAGATACACATTATCTACTTTGGTGAGAAGCAATGAATAAATCAATGAATCAATGAATCAATGAATCAAGGAATGAATGCTTTATTGTCATTGTATTAATCTCATGCAACAAAATTTCACTACTCCTCTACAAAGAACTGCATACATTCTTAAACATTCACACTTATTTCCCTTAACACCGTCCTCCCCTGTCCCCAAACATTACAAATAAACAATGAAAAGCAAATTAACTAAATAAAAAGCAATAAAATAGACAATTACAGAAATAAATCTTAAAAAACAAGGTAGTACAGAATTGAGGTAAAAGGTAAGAAGTGAGTGCAAAATAATGTTCTTTACACTGAAGTATCATAATCATTTTATAGTTGTAAGGTATTATATGTATTAAATGGGGGAGCAGGCAGAGGAGAGGGTTCAGCACTCTGACTGCTACCGGGTAGAACCTGTTTGACAAGGTGTGTTTTAAGTGACTTGTACGGTTTACCAGAGGGCAGCAGAGTGAACAGGTTGTGAAATGGGTGGAAGATGTCTTTCACAACAGAAGAAGCTCTGCTGTAACTTCTGGATGTCTCAATGTCATCCAGAGGGGGCAGAGGGAGGCTGATGATCTTCTGGGTTGTTTTTTCTCACTGAACAGTTTCCATACCAAGAGGTGATGGCATAGGTGGAGCACTTTCCACCATGCAAAAATAGAAAGACTGTAGCAGCAGTAGAAAGACACAATTAAATCTCATAGAGCTCTGTTTGTAATGTTAGGTAAAACAGGACAAAAATCTAAATCAGTCATGTGATACTGATTTATTCTGTCAGTGGACAGTAATAGATATCAGACACTTACCGAGTGCAGCAGCCTCTCAACTAATGATCTGGAGTAGAATCTGTAGATCCTACCTATAATTACATGTGATATTGTTGCAGACAAAGATTCCCTTTATATAAACAAGACTTACTTTGCCTGAAAATCATTATTAAACATTTATTTGTACCAGAATAAAATCCAGTTGAAGATGAGGACTTGTACTAAGACATACTGTTCAGACAAATCTTGGGTTAAGAATGGGAGGTCTTCTGTGGTGGTGCTAGAGACATAGGGGTGGGTGGGGGTTGTTTGAGTGACAGCAAAACCTCACTTAGGACCCTGCTGCACTGCAAGATAGGAGCTCTCCAGAATTATCTCCCCCTACCACAGCTCACCAACCTAGCCCCCCCCACTGCAAACCCTGCAGTAGAACAAGGAAGGATGTTGTGTAATTTCATTTTACAGAAGGGTTAATGGGGCTGTCACTTAACTTGTGAAAAACTTTACCAAAGTATTATTAATCTGGACTAAAAACACAGTGAGAAAAATTAATGTAAACATTTGTGTTCACAGACAGGAGTCACAAAATACCCATTACACAAAGTAGAATTAAAAGTCACTGGAAAAAATAACGGATAGAATTAGATAGAAAAAAAGACTACTTCATTTAATTAAAATCAAAATGAAATGGTAAACGTATTTAAAAAAATTAACAAAAATACAACTATCAAAAAGTGCACATGAATTCATCAAAACCAGACCTTTACCTAGAGCAGCTTTTTTTTCCTTAAGTAAACATCCAGCAGGTTTATTTCACTAAATATAGCTGTTATCAGCTACTACAGCATGACTGTGCAGTTTACCAGAGTGAGTACTGAACCTATCACTCGTAGTAACTGAATGTGCCCGACACTGACAGATGAAGCCACAAAGGCACCAGCTGCAAGAAGACCATTGAGAAAAGAAGTCTTCCTCAGGGTGACCTCAGCTCACCCACTCTCAGCAGCCTCTCGGTACTGGTTATCAAATACACTCAGCATTGTTGCGGTCCACCAAAAGGAAGTACACATTTATTTTAAGAAAAGAGGAAGGAGAGAAGCTGGTAGAAAGTCTGATGAAGTGAGGACAGCTTCGGGAAGACTCTCAGGGAGAATGGATAAAACAAGGCGAACAATTATTGTGGTTTTTCTGCTATTTGTCCTTTCAGGTGAGAATTCCCTCTCTCCACTTCATCACACCGATTTAATTATCACTAAATTATGTATCTTTTACATATTTACATATCACTGACTTGTGGAGAGCAGTACAACAAGTAGACTGATGGATGGATATTCCTTGTGTCCTTCAGGTATGCCAGCAGAGTGCCAGACTTTGGATGTGTGTGCAACCTGCCACCCTAATGCCACATGTGAGGACAAGTCCGACGGGTCTGGTAAAGTTTGTAACTGCAAATATGGCTTTGTTGGAAATGGAAGAACCTTCTGTCAAGGTAGGAAGAAAAAGATTTTGTGTGTGTATTTATTTATCAAGGGTACATAGAATAAAGTTTTTTTTATTGTCATTAATAATCTGAATCTGAATCTTTTTTCCACTGAGAGATGCGTTTTGCAATTGACAACTGTGCTCTGAGATTTAATATAGAGTTTAAATGTTAAGGGACTTTTAAATATCCTATGCATGAGTGATTACAGCTGCACTTGCTGCTATTTTAACTCAGGATTAAGAGACTATTGCACGGTTATAGATTTTCCTCACGTGACACTGAATCATTTCACAACTCTTAGTTGCAAAAGCTTTTTAACGACTCTCGCTTTCACCACCCTGATTTTGCACCCTCTCCTGAACCACACAGGAGGTCCTTTCCAGCATTAATCTTTCCATGAGACCTTTCCACAGAAGTCCTTCAGACTTGTCACTGCAGATTTAATGATCTTACATGATGTCTTCTGCATTATTCTTCCAGACAAAGATGAATGCCAGATTGAGGCCAATAAGATCTGTGGGCAGCACACCATGTGCCACAACACATTCGGCAGCTACTACTGTTCCTGCTTGGCTGGATACAGCCCCTCTAATAATATGGCTGTCTTCATCCCAAATGATGGAACCCACTGCCAGGGTAAGTTTAGGCTTTTCAAAGTTACACATGAGGTATTAATATGTAGAATAAAGATGAGGATTTACAAAATGGCAAAAGCATCCAGAACATAGATGTTGTCAGCCATGTTTTTCTCTGTGTAATGTGTTGTGTTATTATTCTGTCAAAGTCCTGTACAGTTTGAAAAAGAATTGGATTTTATAAAGAACAGCGGATTCAGTTGTTTACCTTTGTTACAAGCTCTACAAGGTTGGTGACAATTGTATTTTCATGTTACAATTGCAGATATTGATGAGTGCAGTATCACTGGGTTATGTGGGGAGGGGGGTCGGTGCAGAAATCTTGATGGCAGCTTTGACTGCAGCTGCCAGACGGGATACCAAGTCCACAATGGATACGAGCCCTTTCATCCACAGAGGAACAGTGCTTTCTGCAAAGGTAAAAGTACCTGAATGTGATTTAGATATTTCCACCAACACACATATTTGGGTCATTGTTACATTTTGTGATTAGAAATTCTCCAAATTGATCATTTTGACAGTGAAAACTTACACATTCCTGCAGTACATGCGATTTCTATTTCAAAAATTTTACCCTGAAGCTAGAAATATGTGGAGTTACTATGATAAGGTCTAACTAACTGTTCTATTTCAATGGCTTTTCACTGTGGTCCTGCCAGTGTGCTGCCTGGTTAGTATGAATGAGAAGTCCGTCATGAGTGGTAGATCTATGCAGATGGTCAGTGGGGAACATGTGAATCTAAAATTCTGTACGCTCTTTGTCCCCCCCAGTGGTTGAATGTGGCCAGCCTCCTTCAGAGGAGGACACAGAGCTGCTGTCAGTCACAGGAACCACATTTGGTAGTGTGGCCACATTCGGCTGTGACGAAGGCTTTGTGTGGAGGAGGGGAGAAAACAGCTCTGTGTGTGGAGCTGATGGACTGTGGAGAGGACCCACCCTGGTTTGTGAAGGTAACAGTCTCAGCTGCTTGTAGTACTTATAATGCTCGTATGTTCTTAACATGACACAATGTTTACAGCTGCACTAATCAATGTTTTTATACTAAGTAGTTTTGATAAGTAAATTTTTAAGTCAATTTTATATTACTTTTTTTAAAAGGCAGCTGTTTTAGCAAAGGAAAAAAGAAGCCTAAATAAAGCCATTGTATGCTACTTAGCATGGCCTAAGCATAAAGTTAGCAACTAATCAGTGAACATTTGATGGGTAAAGTACCAACCTAATTTCCACAAAAGTTTTACCAACTTATTTAAAATAAATTATTTTAACTTTTAGAGTTAAATTTACATGAATACATGAATAAATAATTGTGTGATGATACTGATTGTTGCAGCTGAGCAATAATTTCTATTTAATATTATTTAAAAAGAATGTTTTCTGTGTTTTTTCAGGCCAACTTTTTTATATGGAAAACTTTGACACCAGCAACTCATTCAAATAGTTGAAATAGAGACACAATAACCACTGAGATTTTTCACTCTTTCTTTTGCATCCTCACTTTTAATTGTTTTGGCTTTGCAGAGGAATTTGTGTCCATTCTAGATGCAAACTAAATCCGTGCTCTGCAGCAGTCTTTCCTAATTTTTTCCGAATGTGTTGCTGGCATCAAATTTAAATTTCTTTGTCATTTTTAAATACAATAAAGTTTTTTTTTTTTTGTTTTTTTTTTTGCTTGCTAAATAATAACTGAAGCGAGTTAATAAAATAACAGTTTCAAGTCATATTGTTTTTGTGAAAATTTTGCAACTTTCTGGAGGTGAGGTTTGAAGTATATAATTTAATAAAGTGAAAACCCAAAACAACTTTAGGAAATTGAGCACTGGGCTTGATTTATATACTAAATCTTTGACCCACATTGCTAAAGAAAGTTCAGATTAGACTACAGGAGTATATAAACGACAGTATAAATTATGTTCAGTCAATCTGACAGGCTCCAGTAAATCACATAAACTAGAAATAAGGTCAAGGAATGATAAGTTGGGCTTAATGTGTACTTATTTATGCTGCATGTTTTTTAGCACATGGATCATTAAATGGATCAGTCAGATATCCTGGAGATTTTCATGATCAAGTCCTTTTTTATGAACCTGTCCTTTTCTCTCTGATGTTGTGGAACAGGCATGTTGGACTCTGAGGTGGTTCATCTGTGTTGTTCTTGATATTCTGATGTTTCTGTATTGCAGCTGTACAATGAGAAAGGCTGTCAGTGCTTGTTTTTATCAGTCTTCTATCTTTGTAACATTATATTTATGCACACATGAATGTTTTGCACTACTTTCTATAGTCTTTCATATTGTTTATGTTGCATGTGATTCCTTTTAGAGATCATGTGTGGAAATCCTCCTTTAATTGAATTAACAGAGCAGGTGTGGAACAATAAGTCAACCCCTGGCAGCTCTGTGCTCTATCTCTGTAAGAAGGGCTTTTATAACAAAGGAGGACAAAATGTGTCCATCTGTAATGAAAACGGTCAATGGACATCTCCGTCCCTGTCATGCCAAGGTAATACACAAAACAAATAATCTTTGAAAATGTGGAAAGGTAGAAAATAATCATGTTTTCCATTAGGTCTTCCAGTTAATTCACATTTACAGATGCAGGAGTTTTCACTTATTCTGACTGATCAGGTGTTATATGATCACACTGTCCTGTGAAAAGTGAGTGAATCCTAAACAAAAACATAAGATGAAAAATCAAGCTGAGTTTTTACATAGCTGACATTTTGACTTCTTGATGCAGTAAAAAGTACAGTTAAATAACTTTTGTAAAGATAATTCAGTATCACCAGGTGTCCCAGTAAGCATACCAGTTATCACTTACAACCACACAATGTATAAAGCCCTGACAAGCCTTATCTTTTAGCACAGAATTTGTAATAGTTTCACAACTATGTACAAATTGACTTATTTTACTTAATCAAAATATTTTACATAAAAATGTAAATAATAAAAACAATGCAAACATATTCCACATGATGGCAGCAGTTATCTGTTTATGTCTTTCTATGTTCAAACAGTATGTATTTATATTGTTAATAAAAACTTAAATTAAGAATTAAGATGTCCACTGATCAGTGGAAAAGATAAGAAAGCTGTCTGAAAGTATCAGAAATGTCTTTCCAATGAAGTACAAAGACAAAACTCAGGGAGAAAAATTGTCATGGTGGATGCAGATTGAGGTTGAAAGATTACTTTCTAAGAATTAAAAGCTTTCAGGATGACCTGGAGCCATTTTAAGAGGTGGTTTCAGTCAGTTTCAGATTATATCAGGGTGTAGATACAATCTCATGACTAAATGTAATAAAGCTGTCCAGTACATTTCACTTCTGCACGCCTCTACTGTGACAGTGCTGGATGCCATTAATTCTGAATTATGTTTGATAAAGCAAACTGAAGGACCAAATCATATCACATGCTAAGTAGTCAGTCCTTCTATAAATCCATAAGAGAACTACAGAAGTTTTTTTTTTGTTTTTTGTTTTGTTTTGTTTTTTTTTTTGTCAGGAGGAAAACATAAAGTATACAACTGCTCAAAGTGGCTTAAAAAGGAAATTATGTTTAATTTTAAATTGTGTGAAATCACATTCTTTGCATTATTTATTTTAACTTAAGTTTGGCATTTTCTGTTCTTTCTTATTAGATAACAGTGGACATTTTCCTCCGCAAAAGTGGCTCATTTACATTCATCTATGATGAAATTTTTAATTATAGCCCAAAAATTGAAGGGTGTCAATAATCAGGACGAAATTTATATAGATGCCACAAATAATAAAATGAGCAGCTGGGTTGCAGTGAAGGCCTGCAGAACGGCTCCATGGGTGGTGTCATCTTGATAGATATATGAAACAGGGGGTGGAGGACAGAGGTGACAGTTGAAACCTGATTACAGCTCATAGATAAGCTGTTATTACAATGTTAGCTAATGGACAAGATTGCACATTTAATGCTGAAGCTGGCAAGAGTATGTTTGAAGAATGGGAACTATATGAGAACAAATAAATAATAACTATGTAATGTACATCTGTGCCTTGTGAATTATTTCCTGCCATAGAGATATTATGTGGAGACCCTCCTGTTGTGCTTCACACTGGACAGGTGTGGAATGGCAGCTCCACCCCTGGAAGCACAGTTACTTACTTTTGTACAACAGGATTTTATCAGAGTGATGGAAACAATGTGTCAGTGTGCACAAGCAATGGCTACTGGACGAAGCCTGACATGTTATGCAAAGGTAACATCTTTCTAAAACATTATGTCATGTGTTTCTTCTTTCTGAAATTGACCACGTATAAGTAACTTTGCCCCCACCCCACTCTACAAATGATCTTCATCTGTGTAGAAATTGACTGTGGAGAACCCTTACCAATCCCCCACACAGTCATGCTGTGGGATAAAACCTCCACTCTGGGCTCTTATGTTGCTTATAAGTGTGACCATGGATATCTCAGTATTGGAAAAGGGAATGAATCAGTTTGTACTTCCAGTGGAAAATGGGATGCGACCTCTCTGTCTTGTCAAGGTGATAATCATATTCATCTATATGTAAGTGTAATGAGTCACTTTATTGAGTTACCTTGCAACTCAAAGTGCTTTTACACCCCATAAACAATTTTAAATCTTATTACAAGACCTGTGAATGGTATTAGTGTCTTGTTAGAGTGGACAAAATACACAAAGCTACCAGTGCTCTACAGTGACTTGCGTTCTTCTTCTTGTAGAAATCAGTTGTGGAGAGCCGCTATTTAAACCACATGCTAAAAGGTTATGGGATGGCACATCGCACATTGGTAGTGTCGTCTATTACCAGTGTGAAGAAGGATATTACACAAGAGGCCTGAAAAACTACTCAGAGTGTGGAGAAAATGGACGGTGGGAGGAAATTGATCAGTGGTGTGAAGGTGTAAAGTTTTATGACCATAAAATTTCAGTTTTAACTGCAGAATTTTGATACCAAGTGA
Organism: Melanotaenia boesemani; assembly: GCF_017639745.1. NCBI lineage: Eukaryota > Metazoa > Chordata > Actinopteri > Atheriniformes > Melanotaeniidae > Melanotaenia > Melanotaenia boesemani. Next base: position 29,520,927 of record NC_055692.1, read on the forward strand.
TACCACTACTGATTAAGTGTTGTATAATTAGTTACAACTGCAAATGAAATCATGCATTGCGACTATGAGACTTTTACATGTAACATAATGCAGTTGTCTATACCAATCCATGTTTGTATGCAGAAATAAGCTGCGGCCTTCCACTAACTCTCCCCAACACTAAACAGCTGTGGGATGGTAACAGTACACAAGGCAGTGTTGTGCGCTATGTGTGTATGGATGGATTTTACCAGGAAAGTGGAAATCACATTTCAACATGTTCACTATCAGGAGAGTGGGGGAAAATATCTTTAACTTGCAGAGGTAGAGTAAGAGTCCCCATGCACAAAGTATGCAGAAAGTGTCATTATTTGTCCCTATAAGCATGTTACTGATATGTTTCTGCCACTGAATTGTCCAACCATGCATGTTCTGATATTATTTGGGGTGTTATTTTGTTTAAAACTTAAAAGGCTGCATGTTATTCCATTTTCCTCCACAGTGGACTGCAATGGTCACTGAGAGTCATCACAGTCAGAGACTGCTGTTAGATATGTGTTTCTTGTGCATATCCTCATTTTCTCATAATATGTTGCTTGTTAGTTAAAGTTGTTGTTTTTTCTCTCTCTGAAGCTGAAAACAAATTATGCCTTTTGCATTAAAGATGATTAGTGTAATTTGAGTTGATGAGTCATTCAGGGCTTCTACTTTTCCAGCTAAATGTGGCCCTGTTCCCTTCCTTGCCAACTCAGAGGTAGTGTGGCATAACAGAAGTGTTGTGATCCACCGCTGTGAAGCAGGATATCACAGCTGGAGGGGCAGCAACATGTCTGTGTGTGACAGCTCTGGGGTATGGCAGAGAGCTTCTCTCATATGTATTGGTGAGTATTATATAGAAGGTAAAAACGTATGAGCATTTGTCAAATCATGATGTTTATCAAACCACATAAAACCATTGAAGGCGTCCTGCAGGACCAGGCTGGCCTCTGACAACCTTCTGGTTTGCAATTTGAACATCTTTTTGATTACATTTGATCCTTTGAAAAGGATCATCAGGCTGTTTTAACATCACAATTTTGATTTAATGTCTTACAGAAAGCAAGCCTCCTATAAATCATCTATCAGTCTATAATGCGAATTGTCTGCGGTGGAAAGCAGAAAAGTATGAAGAAGATACAGAAGTTTACAAGGTTAGGCAGAATGTCCTCTGTCATCTCTCATTATTGTTGGATGAACTCTGCATCTCATAGTGGCATAATTAACTCCATCCTTCCAGGTGACTTACGCTGGGTTCAGAGACTACCAGAGAGACTTTCATGACAAAGGGAGGCGCTTTCTGAGCTCCAAGGCTGATCAGCTTGAACTCTGCCTCAACTTGCTTCCTTTAACAAACTACAGCATTTCTATGACTGCAGTGTCGGCCAAATTCACAGCGACCATCACCACTAACACCAGTTTACCAGGTATCATCATAGCGTTAACTGTACTGTGATCTGACTAAACCTTTTCTAGTGAAATCTATTGATGAAAGGTGTCTGTACATTTTTAATACTCATATGACCACATTTTATATGTTGTAGTTTTCTTTATACTAAGCATTGCACATTAACCTATAGACATATGACAACATTGTGCAAATATATTTCACAGTGCCTTCAGCTCCAGTTGTCTACTACAAAGAATTTGAGACTTCAAAACCAACTTTGAGGCTACGCAGATCACCCAACACACTGGACCCAGTGAGGTAACAAAAAGAATGGCTAGAGGCAAGATGTGGTCGCATGAGGATGAAAGAGAGCCCTCGTTCATCTCTAAGGTTTTATTTATCAGGTCATAAAAAAGTTAATCTTGTCCTTACTAGGCCTGAAAATTAAAACTAAAGATTAAACAGGTTTGTTTTGTTTGGAATTATTGCATGAAAAGTTTTGTTATATCTGAAGATGATGACGCCACAGCTTAGTTATGCAAAATTGCATCTGGAAAAAAATAAAATGAATCTTCTGTAATAATGTTGCTTGGACAGATTAGACAAAAGAGGACATTTTGGTCATAATGTACAGCAGCACGTTTAATGAAAACCAAACACAGCAGTAGGCACTAGGCATGATGGCTGCATCGCTTCATCTGCCTCTCTTCTTACCCTGATGCTCCCATCACTCTGGAACAGGGTAAATCTGAATTTATCAGACCACATGACCTTCTTTCATTGCTCCAGAGCCCAATCTTTATGCTCCCTAGAAAACTGAAGCCTCTTTATCTGGTAAGCTTATGGCTCCACAGCTGTTTCGTCCCAATCCCTTGGGTATATATACATTTGTAAAGCACATTTTTTAAGGGTGGAGTATTTAATAGATAGTATAGTGGTATAACTAGTACTCCTGGATGTAAAAGAATATTTATATCCATCTAGTTTTAATAAATAAAATCATGGACAGGTATGGCCCTTTGAATGATATTACAATAATTTTTCACCCTTCTTTTTATGTTAATATTCTCGGTGGAACTATTATGTTAAACTCAGTGTTAAACATGGAACATGATACTTTTATATATTTTTCAAAAGTATAGGCTCTTTGAAAGTTTTTTTTTTTTTTGCATTTATGATTTGTTTTACTGTAAGAGACATAGCATGGTTCATAAAACAAAACAATAAATCAACAAGCAATTATTGATCCAGTTATCACAAATTCTGGATCACTTGAGCCACCGTCCTGCAGGTTTTAGACGTTTCCTTACTGTAACACACCAGATTCAAATTAAATGGTTCTCCAACAGCTTGTTGTCAAGTTCTGCACAAGCCTCTTAATGAGCCATTAATTTGAATCAGGTGTGTTGAAGCAGGGAAACATCTACAACCTGCAAGATATTGGCCTAAAAAATCTAGAGATGGTGATCACTGATCTAATCAGTTGCAATACCATGCTTGCCTAATGTAGAAGAAATCATGTTGTATCTGTAATTTTACATTTAATCCTGCTCTTGCAGCAGATCTGGTAGGAGAGGGATACTGTGTAATTAAATTAAAATGTGGTATTCTGTGTTCTTCATTTGACAGCTTTTACCAAGTCTTTGTGCTTCCAGTAGAGGGGGTTATGATGTTCGACTGTTCCTTTCCTTCAAGCTTAGCCTCATCAAGCAAATTAACATCACCAACAGAGTACATAGCTGCCCAGCTTGATGTCCTAAATCTTGAAGCAGAAGTTAATTTTACTGTAGGGGATGGATTCTTCTATGGCGGCTTCTATAATGCACCGCTGGAGAGTGGGAAAAACTATTATATCCTCTTACGAGCTGTCAGCCAGTGGAAAATGGTGAGTTTTGACTATTGTGTGGTGCACTAAAAAAAAAAAAAAAAGTCATGCCATGGAACCTACAGCAGACCTCTGAATGTTTTCTCTCCAAGGCCTCAAAAAGTTGCTGTGTCCTGTGGGCAAAAGTAACAGGTAACTATCTTGTGGTTTAATCCTAAGGATTACACTATCCACAGCTGCAACATTCTGATATACCAAAGAGCAACACATAAAGACGAGGCAAATGCAAATTGTGCAAGTTTTTTCTTTCAAAACACATTTCCTCTTTGCAGGTGCATCGTATGTCTTGAGGGTTTCATCACTGACTGCTACTGCAGTAGTTGGAGTGGCTGCTTTGGTTATATTGTTGGGGTACAGTTTCTCCTGGTATGAACCAAAGACCACATTTCCCCTTCAAACATATTTCAGTATTTTGTGTGTCTTTGTGTGTATATATATATAAATACTCATATCTTGCTACAATAAGTAATGGTTGAAAGTTAGCCTAGTCCACAATCTGAAAACGTTTAAGTTTGTTCATTCCATTCCTTAACTGAATGACTCTACAGGGTAATGACTAATTTCTCTCTGTTTTCATTTCCAGGTGTGTCAAGAAAATGTAGCTGTCCTCAGTGGTTTTGTTTTTAGCACTGTGAAAAATTAATTAGTCTTTCATTTCTAACTGTACATTTTGCAAATACTTATTCAATTTTTTTAATGCAAAATACAAATTTTAATAAACATTTACACTTTCTACTTAATATGGGATAAGAATTGATTGATTTGTGTACCATTCATTTAAAATTTTGCAGGTGCCCTCATGGCATGATTAGCTTGCATATCATAATTAGCCTTGTTTAGCTAATAATGCTAAAGAAAAAAATCCTTTTTTAAATTGACCAGGCTCATTACCAGGAGTTCAGTGTCACTTTCACAGTCATTCTCAGGTTGCATCTTTATCTGAGCTCTGAATAAGGTCTGCTTATACACAAACAGCACTATAAAAGATAAGACTCCCAGGGTCAAGAATTCAAACATTATTTGTTACGCCTTTTAAATGCTTTAATGCGATTATCTCTTTTATATTTATGATACCTTCAGTTGAAATACCTAAAAGAAAAGTGCCACCTTAGACTGATGTAAATTACAATGTAAGAATAACTTTACCAGCTTAATTTGTTCATTGTAAAAAAAAAAAATAAATAAATAAATAAAAATCTGCACATCTATCTATCTATCTATCTATCTATCTATCTATCTATCTATCTATCTATCTATCTATCTATCTATCTATCTATCTATCTATCTATCGTTTAAGTTTTTATAGTTCACCATTTATTACGCGCACGCGTACTGGGCCTTTAATTATTTTGCATCCGGAGCAGCTGCTCTATCACAGACAAGTACAGGCCAGTCTTCCACCGACAACAGCCCATCCTTCACGGGTTTGTTAACAAGGATTTAACAGGTATAGAACACGTTAATAAACACTTTGATACTACTATGATTTCAATTTACAACAGGGCATAACACCTTTAACACCTGTAATTATATCTTGATTATTAGCCACAATTGTACTAACTGTGAGATAACCAGAGCTGTTAGCTTAGGAGTGAAGCCGTAGGCCAAAGCAATAAATGGGGGCGATTTATGACTGATGCTACGTTGCTACGCCAAACGTTAGACATGGTTACTGTAAACAGTGGTACTTTTGTTATACTGTAACTCAAGCAATAACGCATGAGTTAGCCGTTTTGCTAACCAAAAGGCTATTTAGATAACGTTAGCTGAGGTGCTAAGCTAACTTAAATATAACCATAAGTCGATGACCAATCACAAACACTTTGTACATTCGCTTAATGTTCTTCTCAAATTCACTAATGTTCGGCAACACTATAAATACATCTTTAAATGTAATTTAGAGTTTAATATAATGCACATTTCGGCTGTTAGCTTTGTTACACAGTAATATATCTTTGAGTGACTTACAGTTTCGTAACTAATATGAAAACTAGTTATACATTAAGCTGTTCGATTATGCAGAAAAAGAAAGAAAGGAAGTTGCCTTTAGTTGGAGTTAATGATTTAATAATGGTTTAAAAATTGCAAAGTAGCTTATGAAAAAAATTTACTTAAAATGTCCAGATTTTCTAATGCAGTCTGGCTCTATTTATAAAAGCGCCAGGTTTCACGAAGAGTTCACTACTGAGATGAATGATTTAAGTGATATTAGATATATATATTATTAAATGGTCTTTTGTCAATATGCAGCTAACATCTTAATTTATACAATGTGAGGAAGAGTTTATTTTGAAGATTAAAACCGCTCTATTCTTTTGCAGAATCTTTTTTTATTAGTAGCATTTACTTATTTATTATATATATGTTTTTGGTGGCTAGATGGATATCTAAAGTACCCCAATCAGAGTCAAAAACACCAAATTTACACATCATCTAGCTGGTTTTTACTCAGAAGAAATGATCCAGTGTGTGAATATGTCCTCTTCAGGTGCAGTGCTGCTGCTGTCCTGTGGTTTACTATGGCACAGAACCAAGTGATCTTGCAGTTCCGCTTCGCCACATTTGGAGACTCCATGCTGCAGAAGATGAACCTCCTTCGACATCAGAGACGCTTCTGTGATGTCACAGTGCGCATTAACCAGCTGGAGGTTCCTGGTCACAAGGTAGTGTTTGCTGCTGGCTCATCTTTCTTGAGAGACCAGTTCATCCTTCAGCAGGACTCTAAAGAGGTCCAGATCTCCATGATCCAGGAGGCAGAAGTGGGCCGGCAGTTGTTGCTGTCTTGCTACACAGGCCAACTGGAATTCCCCGAGCTAGAGCTGGTCCATTATCTTACAGTGGCCAGCTTCCTCCAAATGGGCCACATTGTGGAGCAGTGCACCCAGGCCCTTAGCAAGTTCATCAAACCTCAGGCTTCACGCCGACTCGGGGTGGATATGGACATTAGGAGAGAGAAGAGGGACAATGGGTTGTCCTCCCAGGTACAGAGAGAAAATGAGCACTCTCAGGGGCAGACTGTCCCTCAGGAAGTGGAAGAGGAGGATGAGGAGGAAGAGGAAGAGGAGGTGGTTGTGGGTCAGGTGGAGGGACACCATAATGATGACAGTGACGACGACGACGATGATGTGATTATACAGCCCATTAGCCCTGTCCAGATTTTAAACAGGCATCCAAGGCAGGGTATGGTGGAAAGTGACATCACTATAGTAAAGGTGGAGTCTGTGTCTGATGTAGCAGAAAATTCCATCACTGGTCACTTTTCTGCCAGCCCTCCTGCTGCACTCCATTCCCCTGAGCCCCAACACTCACTCATTAATTCCACTGTGGACAGTCGTGGCAATGAGATGGCAGCTCCACCTGGCTTAGCCGGATACCCACTCAGCCCCCCTTCCCAGTCCTCGCCTGTAGAGAAACACATCGGACATCAGAGGAACTATGACAAACCATTACAGTGGTACCACCAGTGCCCCAAATGTGCCCGGGTCTTCCGCCAGCTAGAAAACTATGCCAACCACCTTAAGATGCACAAACTGTTTATGTGCCTGCTGTGTGGCAAGACTTTCACACAGAAAGGCAACCTGCACCGGCACATGCGCGTGCATGCTGGCATCAAGCCTTTTCAGTGTAAAATTTGTGGCAAGACCTTTACCCAAAAGTGTTCATTGTTGGATCACCTAAATCTGCACAGTGGGGATAAGCCGCACCGTTGTAACTACTGTGAAATGGTGTTTGCTCACAAACCAGTGCTGCGCAAACACCTAAAACAGATCCACGGCAAGAACAGCTTTGACAACGCAAACGAAGGCAACCTGCATGAAGGGGGGCTTGAGTTTGAGTTTGGACGAATATGTAATCCCTGAACCTTTATTATTATTATTATTATTATTATTATTATTATTATTATTATTATTTGTACGAAAGGACAACAATTCTGAAAAGTTGGCAGATAGTTGGGTGAGATGAGATTGGCTTACTTGAATAATATGAACATGAGCAAAGTTTTCCAGGTGTGCACTTCACTGTAGCTTCATTACTGTGGACTGTTTTCTGATTTTGTACAAAACAGTGTAGATGCCTTCTCATCATACTTGAAAATTCAACACTGAAACACAAAATATTAAAGGTGCAGTGTGTAACAAAATCTGCCGGCGTCAATGAGAGAACATTTTTATATATTATTAAAAACTGTTTCTAATCACATCACTAAAATAACTTGTGTTTTATTCTCCTAAAATAAGCTACTTGTGGGTCCACATACATGTCAGCTGCCATGTTTGTGCCACAATTTTTACTAATGGTACGGTGTCTCTGAATGGACAAAACTGTGTGAAGTGAGAACCCTTCTGAGCTTTAAAACTCCAGTATGGATTTGTTTGATAGTTGCAGGAGCACCGTTTGGGATATGTAACGCCTTAAAAGGACCATAGAAGAAGACAGTACACAATTTTTACACATAATTTTGAAGCAGTTACTTGTAGTCCCGTCATCGCTGCACCTTCTAATAAAGTAGAATAAATAAAAGTCTGGAAGAATTTTGGCCACTGTTCATTCATTACTGTGCTCTTTTTAATCTCATCTTTACCACTAGATCTCAGTACTTCGTACACACTGCACCTTTAAATATCATTAGTTTTATTTTTTAATATTCTAGTTTTTGTGTACCCTCCTATGAAAAAATAAACATTGCTTCATGGAAAATTTCCATTTGTATATTGTGTATACGATCTGCTGTAGCCTTTCTTTCTTATCTGTGTAGATTTGACAAAATAGACTTTATAATAAAATAAACTTGAATGAGTGGGCAAAATAATGGAAAAAAGGCCTTTTGTTGTTGGGACAGAAGGATGGCCACAGTGTCTGTGTGACCTGAAATGTTTGTTTTATATAACTTTATATCAGAGGTACAACTGGACCAAAGTATCATTGTATATGTTCTGTGTTCATTAAAGTCAATGTGCTTACTGAAATAATAAATAATAATATTAATAATAAAAAAAAAGTTTCTTCACTGGTTTTGGCAATGTGCTGCTCTTACTGTAACACCAATCTTCTCTCCATTTATGAACGTCAGAAAATTCCAACATTACCTTGTCATTTATTATCCTGCAGAGCAACAATGAGCTCAGAGGTGTCATCTGATGCTGTCATTGTGCAGGTTTTACAGGCTTCCTCATTTGAGCTTTCTGTGTGAGTATCTGAACTTGGCATGTACATTTGTGGAGATTGTTTCAACAAATGTTCTGTTTTGTATGTGGTGGTTTGTTTCTAGAGTATTTCCACATGAGAGTAGCACTGTACTCTTGCATTATGAATTGTTGGCTAACGACCTGAGACGACTGAGCACAACGAAAATAAATAATATTGCACACATAGAGTAATAAATATTGAGTACAAGATAATGTGTGATAACCTGCAGTTTATGAGCTTTTTGCATGTATACAGTATCAGATGCAGTTTGTCCTGATCAAAGACAAATTAATGAAGGTTAGATATGGCCAGGCCTTGCTTTAAAATGACATGTTTAGATAAAGCATCAATTTTATTAATGTTATAAGGTATTTGATTATTTAGACATGACAGGCACCAGAACTAACAGTCAAGAGAAAAATTGCATGTATTTGCTTTAGCTAGTGTTGGCTAAAATGTTTTATTCAGTGTCATTATTCCAAATGCTTTTCTCCCTTCAACCAGAAGAAACATACTGCCTCATATTAGCCCTTCATACCTCAGGAGATGTGAGTTCAGTCAAGAAAGTACAGTTTCCAGAGGTTGGACCACAGACACCCTGATAATAATCTGGCTCTTGGTTGCAACTTCAGGTGAATATATTTTTTATTTTTAAAGAAATGGATGAAGCTGAAAGAAAAAAAAACTTATAAAACCAATTTCTTTAGGTTTGTGAAATACTACATGACACTAGATGGACAGGAAGAGAGGACATTAATCAAAGCTTACGGGATCCGCTTCGATGTCATTGTATTTGGAATTGTGGGGCATGCCACACAGGCATTTATTAATCAAACCTGTATGTTTACTTTAAATTAATTTGGGCTTTTGTGTTATTTCAGGCAGAAAATTTGGAATTGTTCCAACCATAGTAAACTTGGGAGCAGCTTAGTCATTTCTGAGTTTGGTGAGTTGAAATGTTCATTGTTCAGGTGGTGATTGAGTTTTAATTTGTATTTTTAAAAACTACACTCTTATGCACTTGAAATATGCACTTTAACTTGCACTTTAAATTGTGCATTTTATACAATACATACCATAACTAGTTTGCATTTTTTGTTTGTATTTTGTTATTATATGTGTATTGTTACAGTTGTCTGACACCTGCCAAGCAATAACAGATGCAAATTAGCTGCGAGGTTAACTCTGTGCACATTTACATTTTGTAAATTTTACTTATGTTCTTTAGTGAGCAATATGTCTCTTTCAATAAAATAAAATAAAATAAGAAGAAAAGAAAAAAGTCCTGCACCCAGAAAGTGTAGATACACAATATTTGACTGATATACATATTTCCTTTCAGGTGCTTATGGTTACAGACTGGTTTATGTTAACATGCATGAGGAGAAGAGATATTTACTGCAGACAGAAAGTAACATTTCTGGTTGAGAATGCTCACACTGAATCAGTAAGTTCTACTCACTACTCATTAAAATATTGCTAAGTATAGTTTTGAGGTACTTCTTGAACATTTACTTCAGTAGTTCAAATGTAACTTTCATATGTGTGTGTCACTCTTATTTTAATTATTGGTTTTGTTTTTTTTGTTTGTTTGTTTGTTTGTTTTTGTTTTTGTTTTTGTTTTTGTTTTGTCTTGTAAATCCAGATATCAATAGGTACCACCTAAGGAACTCATTAGAAAACTCAACTCAACAGGACTTACTTTTTCCCCAAAAAATGCAAAAAAAGTCACCAAATTTTACATATTCAATAAAGCCTAATGTGTTGATTTAAATTATGTGTGTTAATATTGTTAAAATACACCAAATGTGCTGCTGCCTCGTTTCAATTATATCCCCGCCACACCGCAAGGGGGCAGCATAGCTTGAATCAAACAACAGCAAACAACTGAGAAGTATAGGAAAAGACAGATGTACCAGCATTAAAACTAGCTAAATTCGAGTTTTTAATAGCCAGTTTTCTTTATTTGTTTAGTAAAGTAATAATAACCCTATGCCTCGTGGGGTGTGCATCAGAGAGCTGGCGTTGCTGTATAGCATCGGACCTAACAGTATTGTTTACTGTTAGCCTGGAAGCTAAGCTAACAGTTGAGCAGCTAAATTATTCTGACTTGTTAGCACCGATGAGGAAATCCTACCTTTTCCTCAGAGTGGCAAACAAGATTGCCCAACTCGTCCTGAGTTAGCGAGATACTCGTCAATAAAAGAAAAAAGCAGAATGACAGGTAAGTGTCACGACCTGATGTTAACAACTCACTAACTCACCACTGTGAATTATCATGTATTGTAAGGGTGCGTTTACGTGCAGCTTAAGTTATTATGTTTCTAATGGCGCGTATGTAGTGTATAATTAGAAATTGTTACACGTTGGGTTTTTTCAGAGGATGCCGTCCTGCTGAATGTACCTGTCATTCGGCAGATGTACCACTGGGACTGTGGGTTAGCCTGCTCCAGGATGGTTCTAAAGTAAGTGGACATTGAAATTAATAACCTTTTAAATTAAATTGAAATTATCCCGTTTTCAATTAAGAACGTGAATACCCTTAGATACAGTCTCCATACAATAATGGTACTTTAACACTTAAGTTGTCTTGTGGTTTAACATTGTACATATAAAACCAAGGTATTCACAGTCTCTCTGAACCTTTAGGTATCTCCACCCAGTGAGTGATGAGGAGTTTCAAAGAGCATGCTGGGAGCTGAAGCTGACAGAGAGCGTGTGGACCATTGACCTGGCCTACCTCATGTGCCATCTAGGAGTCAAACACTGCTTTTGCACACAGACTTTAGGAGTAGATAAAGGCTTTAAAAATCAGGTACTTGGTTGAGTCCAAGCAAACAGTATTCTAACAAGACTCGGATTCCTGTAACTCTGTGCACGATATCTTGTTTACAGTATTTTTATGTATTTCACAGTCCTTTTACAAGAAGCATTTTGACACCGAAGAAGACAGGGTGAATGAACTCTTCCTTAAGGCGGAAAGCAAAGGTATTATGGTGAAGAAATGGTGAGTTTTCTGATGTTTGTCATTCACTTTTGCAAGCGTTTCTCAATATACTGAATAACTTTTTAAATCTGAAATGCATCTGTTTTCTTTTCACAGTTCAGTGACAGTTCAGGAAATCCACTCTCATCTGGAACAGGGACATGTTGCCATCGTGCTCGTCAACGCTGTAGTCTTGACATGTGAACTGTGCTCATCACCTGTCAAATACTGCTGCTTCCTGCCCGTAGGCCAGAAGTGTTTCTGCAGGAAGCCCGAGTACCAGGGTCACTTTGTTGTCGTGTGTGGCTTCAACAGGACCACCGGCTGCATCTTTTACAACAACCCTGCATATTCTGACCGTAAGTAACCTTATGTGCAAATTACAATAACAATGTTTGAATTTGAAAGTCGCTGTCAGCAGGTGACAACAGTGACTGTCATTATAAAAGCAGAGCAGAGCAGCTGACTGTGTTTAAGGTTTTAATTTTATTCATTTATTTTTTACTTGTTAATGAAATCTGCAGTGTTTCCAAGCTTCAGTTTGCCAGTCTTTGATAAGCAGGGATATTGTGATTCTGAGCTTTGCAACATCATAAATGTATTATTCTCAGATCAGATCATTAACATAACAAAGTCTATTTAATTTATTTTCAAATTACTTGTGTAAATATGACAGATGTGAATCTGAGGTTTGTCTATGTATGATGACAATAATGCTGATAAATTTCAGGTTCCTGAGTCAGATTCAGGACTTTGCAGAAACATCATAAGACCTGTTACTGGAAGCCTCTTGTTGCCTCAAACAGCTGGATGAGTGTTTCACACTGTGTGCCTTTTAAACACTCAGATAAGTCCATTTGTGATGGGATCACCAACACAATGCTTGTTGTTGTCAGTGGTAAAGAGGCTTTTTAATAATGTTTAATTGTCTGAAATAATTATACCATGGCCACAACTGTTGAGCTTTTGTGTCATGAGCTCAATGTCCTGGTTAATGTAGTATTTGACTGAAGCAATGATTAGAAAAGAAAGATATTTGCAGGGTTCAGTTTTCAAATGGATTATACAGTATTTGTGTATTATGCAGACAATTTGGTTTTGGTCCAGAAGTATTTGTCCAAATTCTATCACAAACCTAAATGTTCTAAGTACAAATCCATCATTTTTGGCCTCTGACAACTTCAAACTGACTTTCAGATATTTATGGAGTCTCCAGCGCTGATTGAATTGAATAAAGTATTAAAATAATTAGTAGCTGCAGGCTTGCATCCCTGAATTAATGGTGAGCAAAATCTGAAGCTAATTTCACAGCAGTTGATGAGATATTTCACTGAAATGTTACTATAATGGCACTTCATCATGCTAGTAATACTATTGTAGGGATCGAACGGTTTGAATTTTTTAGGGCCGATGCCGAAACAGATTTTCTTTCAGCTTTGGCCGATGGCTGATACAGGCTGCCGATTTTCTTGAGACAACATTTGGAGCCAATACTGCTTTTGTTCCCTCAATTTACATCATAAAAATGACAGTAACAATAATGTTTCAGGGCTCATTTTTTAAAAAGAGACATTTATTCAAAATGAGAGTTCTTAATCCACCCAGTTTAAGAGCTGCTGGTTATAATGGAGGAAACATTCTGCATTTTCTCCCATCAGCCTGTAGCAGGTCTCGTAGGTAATGATCTGGGTGCATAAACTGCTCCTCCTCATCAGTCTCCTCAGAAGTTGGTCTGTATCACGAGAAGTTCCCATTGAATAACTTGACTAACAGGTATGAGGTGAAAAGCAGCAGTTGCAGTCTGAACGTTTTGAGAACCACCGATTAGTGAACAGCTGCTGTTCTCTGATCTGCACCTCACAGAAACCGTCACCGTTGACTTTACCTTCAAGTAAAATCTGTAGTGACGAATATAAATCTTTGTTTTGTATACATTTGATGCATTTAACACCATTGTATGCGAAGCAGCATATGCACATGGAAAAAGCAAGCATATTTACTTTTTTATTATTATTATTATTATTATTATTTACTGTCATGCTAAAACAACTTCTTTAGAAGTCATAGCCAGAGCAGATCAGGTCTCCTGCTGCACAGCTTTGCCTCATCTGCTGCCAGTGCCTTTTTTTTCTCTCCCCAGCTTTGTGCTCCAGCCACTTCTGGACTTCATAGAATGAAACTAGACAGTTTAGGACTCACTGGAGTTTTACTCAATTGAAACTCTTATTTGACTTTATAGATCAGTTGAAGGTAACTGTCAGAGATCTGAAAACACTGATGGCGTACAAGATTATTTTTTAATAAATATAATTTCCTTTAGTGCTATCAGTAAAGTGCTAAGTTTAAAACTTAGCATTGTTTTGAGTTTTGCATGCTCTGCACGTGACTGCAGCGTCTCCAACAACTCGCAGCTGCCTGTAGACGCCTTTCAGTAAATCATGCAGATACACACCTGCATATCGGCCGATGCCAATACTAGTAAAATATTGGCTCGATATAATATTGTGCAAAGTAACTTTGGCTTCCAGTGAGCAATAGCTAGAGGCAATGTCTTTTCACTAGAAGTACTTTAATCTTAACTGTGGCTTTACAGTATATCATTTTAGCCTCATTCTTGACACTTCTTTTCACACTGTACACAAACTACGTTCTTGCAGCCACTTCTGACATGTTTTTAAATTTTCTGAGAAGAGACTGATGGACTTGTATCTTTGTGGGCCGACTAAAATGGCCACATCAGAAAATTTAAAAACTTATTGTCAGAGGTGGCTGCAAGAACGTAGTTTATAATCAGAATCATCACACCGCTCTGCAGTGGTGTGATGATTCTGATTTTAAAGGTGGCTAAAACCAAGGCGATGGTTCTGGATCCCAGATTACTGGGAGATAATAGTACTGTGGTTATACACAATGCAATAATTAGTCAGTTCAGTTCATACAAGGATCTTGATATTCACATAGACAACACCTCCAGCACCTTCTTGTGTACTCGTAGATTGAGATTGTACGATGTGAGCCAGAAGATTGTTTCTTTTTTAATCAAGCAGTATTGGAGAGCTTAGTGAGAAACGGGATGTTAGTGTAGTCATGGCAACCTGGCTGTACAACTGAAAGCTCAGCAGGCTGGTTCACTCTGCTATAAAGGCGATAGGAAAGAAAGAGTACCAGACCATTTGAGGCAGGTTCAGAGGACGATGACCAACCCATCACATGTCCTCCACACAGAATGTGAACTTTGACCGACCAGCAGACGATACAGAGTCCCCTGAACTGCTTAAAAAATCATTTGTGGTCACTTCAGTCAGACTTCTAAGAAAACTTCCTGAGGCCAAAGACTGTTTGTGATTTTGATGACTATGGTTTTATTATTATTTATTTATGTATTTTTAGTATTTTGGGGTGTATGTAATAGGTGTGCGCAATGGGTCAAGGTCATAGGTAAAGGTACTGGGGCTATGTGTATAGACAAAGCCCTGTTCACTTTAGGCGCAGTGACTGATACTGTGTTATTACTTGGTGAAGGAGTTAATAGAGACAGTACTGAGCTCAAGACAAATTTCTCTACGGTGACAATAAATTGCATTGTATCGTATCACTGATGTGAACACACACAAGTGATGTCAAGTACAACTTTTTGCTGCATAACACTGACAAAATCTTGCTAATTGTTCTCATTTTCAGGGTGTAATTTCCAAGAGAAATTTATCTGATGGCGCATCATTCACTCACATTTATGGACTTTTAAATCAGCAGAGGTTTTTTTGTTTTGTTTTTTTAATAAAATTTTAGTGGTACTGAACAGAGGAGCAGCTTTGCAGGAGGAAATAGCCTCCCCTATGACACAGGTAGAAATAGCATTTCCCCAGGCACACAGGAGGGCTACTGCCCTGGTTTTTGTGTGAAAGGCGTTTATGAAGCATTCAAGTTTAAGTACATTTAATTTCCTTTTTTTTCTATTAGTTTGTATTTATTTATGCTTCAAAAATCAGGATTCATCTGAAAAGAAAGTGAATTCTTTACAAAAAGAAGAAAAATAGTTTGTCATATTGTGAAAATCCCTGCTTCAGCTCTAATTGTAAGACTTAATAACTACTTGTGATGTGTCTGATGGGAAACTTAAGTTTGTCTATGTTTTTGTTTTGTTTTTTCCAGGAGTGTGCTCCACAAGTATCAGTAACTTTGAAGAGGCTCGACGAAGCTATGGGACTGATGAGGATATCCTCTTCATCTTCAAGGAGAGTTGATGCGTGGTGATGATGATGAATTTGGATTTCATCATTATAGTAACTTTGTGCAGCTGCAGGTTCCCGGTCTCGTGCCGCCTCCTCATCTGCTGTCCCTTGTACCCCAGGAAATTTTTCTTTGCCGATGTAACTCAACCTTTGACGGCAGGAAGATTCAGAAATCTAGGATAAACTTTTTTCTTATTCTTTTTTTTTTTTTTTAGATAAGCAGATAGTTCAACTGAATTTTACTGCCTTTTAAATGACAGATTGTCCACTGATGGATCAACTAAACTTTCAGACTTCCAAGTTGAAGATGTCGTGTGCAACATTGGACAAGATTCGCAAAGCAAATTACCCAGAGTACGAATTATCAGGAAGTAATGTGCACATAATTCAGGGCTGAACTTGATAACTTACAGCATTGTGGTCTCAGTCTCTTTATGTTCAGTGTTGATGTGAAGCCCCCAGCCTCACATCTACTTGCCTTTAAAAGTCCTTCTAACTCACTTTTGATTTAGATGATTCAGTGAACAGGGAAGCAGTGGGGTTATGAGAGTCTCAGGTAATCAAAGCTCAGTTGTGTGACATGCATCTAATGAGTCAGTTTGCCAGCAGAAGAACGTGAACAAGGACACAACGAGCTGTGAGTTTTTCAGTGTCGCTCACCTCACTGGACAAACAGCTCAGCATCTTGTGTTCTGCTGCTATGGAAACGTGCTGGACAGATGGATGCATTGTTGGTTGGATGGTTTGTATCATGAACATTAGGTTATGTCCTTCTTGTCTCAGTTTTTTCTTTTTTAAATTTGCTATTATCCATATGTTTTTGCACTACACTTTTCATATTTAAATTAAGATGCATCAAGTAGTCGCCTCCTCTGGTTGTGATTTCTGATGAAGCAAACAGCACATTTTAAAACACCATCCTTATTTTTTTAATAAACAGACCTTCATTTATTACTTGTAATTAAATAAAGTGAATACACGTGCATCCTTATATTTGTCCTCCCCTACATGAGTAACGAAGCATTTAATTTAAATAAACATTTTTCAAGACAAAGTTTCTACATGGTCATGCCTAAAACACATTTATATTTTATATAATTTTATGGCAAATACAGGTGTGTGTGTGTGTGTGTGCCTAACTTTCCAAGGATAAAAAATTGATTTGATTTATTTTCTTCTTTATTTTTAAATGTCTATCTTTTATTTTTAAAGCAGGGATCACCAACTCTGGACCTCTTGAGCCAGTGTCCTGCAGGTTTTCAATTTGTCCATACAGCAGCACACCTGACTCGTCATTAAGAGGCTGGTGCAGACCTTGACAACAAGCTGCTGGAGAACTATTTCATTTGAACCAGGTGTGTTGCAGCAGGGATGCAGTGAAATCGCACAGGACACTGGCTCAAGAGGTCCGGAGTTGGGAGTTCTTTTAAACTTTAAGAGAAAGTTTTGAACATATTTTGTACAAATGAAACTTTTCATGAAGCTATGCTGCTATGATGAGATGTGTGTGTACAAGCACACTCCAGATGTCTGCAAAACCCTGCAGGACTGAATGAATCAAAACAATATTCAACTTTTAAAACAAAAAGATTTATGAAAGAGAGACGTATTTTATGACTTCTGTCCACAGAGACCATTTATCTCCCAACTGATGGAGAACTGCCACTGAACCTGAATAAATTTTGGCAGTTCCTTTTTTATTTTTCCTTCAGAATTGAAAGTTGATCTATCAGCAGTCGATCTATCTTCCTTGATTTTAGGGGTACATGGTGTCTTGACAGTATGGGTGGATCTCAACCCCAGTAAATATTTCCTTTTCCATCGGGTCCAGAACTCTTGAAGAAGCCACCTTTGCATCAGTTTTTTTTAGTGGAGCTTGTCTGGCAGTCCAGAAAGGTTTAGGTAGTACGGTAGAGAGTCTCATCCTGATCAGGAGTTAGCTGGTGTGTGGGGCTGAGGCTCTTCAGGTTCATTGTAGACAAATAAGTGGTTTTGCGTTGATTGTTGCCTCTATCTCTGCAAGAATCGGTTTGATCTCCTCGAAACTCAGAGAATCTCTTCCCATTACCTTTCTCAAACATGTTTTCTCTGATTGAACCAGGCGTTCCCAAAATCCGCCCCATCAAGCTGCTCGTCCTGCAAAGTATTTCCAGGTGATCCCTTTTCTGAAAAATATTTCTAACTCAGGCTCTTTGATATTACCTCAAAGTGTCTTAAGGCGTTGGTCAGCTTGCTTGAATGTTTGTACATTATGAGAGTAGATTGGTCTGCAGAGGTTTCTTCTGGATATGAATCATTTCAAAGCCACCAGGAAGTTTTCTGTTGACAGGTCTGAAACTAGCTCCAAATGAACAGAACAAGTCACAACACAGGTGAAAAATGCTATGTATGCCTTCTCTACTGTGCTCTTATTCTTAACATAAAGACGACCTGTAAAATTCATGCCTACTGTTTCAAATGGGGGTGTTTCAATGATCCACTTCCAACGTCTTACATGTAGGTCAAGCAGCAATAATTCCCTTTGCCATTTGCCCGGCTCAAGGAATCCAATAAGTTTCTTTTAGCTGCACTGAGGTGTCTCAGACTTGAATGCTTAACTTGTTCATGGCTGTGTTGAATGAGCATCTGTGACAGTCTATGATAAGAAGGCAGAATCAGTGGATGCTGTTCTCAAACTCATGTTGGAATGTTACAGTCTTCCTCCTACACAAAGTAAACCATTTTCATCAAGAAATAGCTTAGGATCTGATTTTTAAGAGGCTGCGGATTTCCCCTCCTGCCTTCATTTCCATTATTTCTCTGTGGTAAGCTTGCTCTTGCACATCCAGGATCCAGTGTCTTTCAGCTTCTGCAGTAAGCTCTCCTTGCCTCTGATATGGAGCGACTGTTGTGAACCAAGTGTTTAATCCAGGCTGTGACAGTTTTTAGCTTACTGCATTTTTCTAGCTGCACCAGTGACTCTTCGCATGGTCTCAGTATTGCTAAGATGAGCCATGACCTCTGGATCCTTAGGCTCAGTCTTTATCTTTCCTTTACTGTACTCCCTTGAAGCTAACTCTGGTTGTATAGACACATCTAGGAACAAAGGCCCAGACCACCACAACTGTTCTTGTGATAAGATCTGCAGGATTCGGTTTCCCACTACAGTGTGACCAAGATTCTGGTGTGGTTAGTGACTCTATTAGCAACAAACTGTTTCCATCTACGTGCTGAGCAGCAAATCCACTGAATGACTATCATCAGCTGTGTCCCAATTCAGCGCACCCAGGTCCTGTCCAGCGCTTTGGCGTCCCACGCTGGTGCCCAAGTTTTGACAAATACTTCCACGTCCCACACTGGCACCCAGGCCTTGTCCAGCATTTCCGCGGCCCGTGCTGCCTGTGTTTTAACCCTGGTCTACACCCCTGCCAAACCCTGTTCCTGCGTGGGGTCCTGAAGATGACACCACGTCTCCTGTAGTTCCTGTTTCTGAAGGGGTCCCAGAGCGGGACGTTCCTCCTCTGTTTCTGTTTCCTGGTCCTGAGGGGGTCCCAGAGCGGGGCCCCAACCAGGATGCTTCTCCTCCACCTGGGTTCTGTCATGGTCTGTGGGTTCTAGTTTGGGGTTTTGTTAGTCTGGTCAATTGACATTTTTTTAAGTAAAAAATGTAATTTTCCTGAAAACTATAAAAAATTTGGTTAAGACCCCTTCATATACATTATATATATATATATATATATATATATATATATATATATATATATATATATATATATATACACATAGGTTCCCCTTAGTGTTGCCCATTGTAAAAGGAAAGGTTTACTACAAGCCACATCCTTTATTGAGTTCATTTTATCGTAGTACATTTGCCATGGACATTGCCATGAAACGTTAGTTATTTCTTAACATTGCAGTACTCATTTCTTTGTTTCCATACAAACAGGAAATTGTTGCAGTGATTTATTGAAAGGAGTAAATATAAATGAAAAACAGTATTTGAGGAAAAACAGTTTGTTTGATTCTTACTAAACTCTTACTCTAAAGAGACAAACTCTTTAGTATTTTTTTAGGTAGTTTTCAGGGACAGTTCTCCAGGCTTCTTGAAGGACATTTCTTAGCTCTTCTTCAGATGATGGCTGCCTTTTGTTCTGTTCAGCGTTGAGGTCTGGAGTATTCATTCCTCCATCAGACCAGATGCTACTGTTTTCAGTCCAGTTCTTGTGTCGTTTGGCATACCTCAGTCTTCTTTTTTTTCCCCGTTTCCTTTCCTTAACCTCCATGGAGACTACTTCTGATGAGGCTTCAGCGAACAGTAGATGGGTCAAGTAAAAGTTAAAATGCATCTCTCAGATCTTCTTCACTTATTTGTTTGTCCAGTTTACTAATATTTTTTAACTCCACACTATGCTTATATATGCTGGATTTTTAGCAGAGGCATAACCTTGTCAGTGCAAGAATACTATTTTGTTTCAAGACCACATTAAATGATCACGTGAAAGTGTGGCTCCTTGGAAGCAATATGGAACTGGTGTGTATCTAACGTTATCCCATGGTCATTATCAGTGGTGGTTGGAGTTATTTTGGGATGTTGCCTCAAATACTTTTAGCTTTGACAAACACATGTAGACTGAACAGAGCTGAAAAACTCTGGCATGTCAAATTCTGAAATTAAACTACGTACTCCCATATGGAAAGTAAAGGGCTGGTTTGACCTATTTAAGGGATAAAATACTGACAGACTTGATTTAATTAGTATGATACTGAATGTTTGTTTTGCTAAAACTAATTAAAATAAATGTACAGGATACTTTATCTGCAGAATAGATTCTACTCCTTCACTATTTTGGGTTTAAAGTCATGTCTAGCAGCCTTGGTAAGTTCCTCTGCATACTCTGCATATCTCCCAGTCATCTGTAAAAAAGGTAAACAGATTAAATCAACATTCATCATAATTATATTAAATATAATATATTAAAATAACTATATTAAAATAATAATAACAGACAAATAAACAGAGCATCCAACTTGTGTCATAAATATCTCGGTGGCTGCTGTAGTAGAATATAGCTCTTCTTAGAAGTTCATGTTTGATAAGACAGCAAGCACACAATTTTTATTAATTATTATGATTTTCAAAATGTCAAACATTTCATAGCTTCAGCATGAGAAATTTGATAAATTTACCTTAAAACTCCATTTGTCACTGACTTGTCTGTTAAGGTTAAGATCCATTTCTACTACCAGCAGTCCATCCCGGGTCCTGGAGAGCCCTGGGGTGCGGCTGCCGTCAGGAGCAGCCACATAACTGGAGCCATAGAAATGTCCGAAGTCGTGGTGAGCTGCAAACGTCAGGAGAGCTGTCAGTGGCTGGTACTGTAATAGAACTAAATTCATAGTTTATGATTTAAAGGACCGGTCATTAGAATTTAGGTCATCTTTAAAATTAGACTCAAACACAGATTTAATTGTGTCCACTTTACTTTAAAGTAAATTACCACAAAGGCAACATTAATGATCAGATTTTCAACTACAGGAAAAGAAATTCTTTTACCTTTTTTTCCATCACCTGACGTGAATTCACTTTTGAAATGTTCCTGTTTAAAACACATTTTTCCTCGTTGATTTATGTTGACATTAATCAGCAACATGTTATATGTGTGTATTTGCAGAGAACTCACCGTCCCAACACGGTTGATGGCACATGTAAAACAGTGGTTAGCTATTGCTGCGTTCCTGGCCTCTATAGGCCACATGGGCTCACTGTAAACAACGACAATTTAAAAATATATTTATAAATCATAGAGTAAACCATTAATTTAAGATATTGCCATAAAATTTGGGTTTACAAACTCCTACTGCTCCTACTTCTGCATTTTGGTTTAGTTTTTGTAAGACATGACATCATGTAATAAGTTGTGTGTGTTACAGGTTATCCAAGGTTTTTACCTTAATCTAAAATCTACTTAGGATCAGATTATATTTATTGTCCTGATAAATACAATTTTAGAACTGAAAGAGGGTCTGTTTTATTTTTTACGACTGAAACTTCCTGTATCATCTGTAAAAATCTGTATATGAGAAACAAGCCAGTGCAAATGTGTGTATAGGCGTCAAAAGAGCCGTGCATGAAAGATTACCCAAGAATCCGACAGAAATTTATAAATAAAAACTTTATTAATCCCAGAGGAAACCTGGAATGTATTTATAAATGTATTTATTATAATTTTTTATTATTATAAATTATTTATTATTTACTTTAAATTAATTCTGACCATCCAAAGACATGCATGTGAGGTTAATTGGGCACTCTAAATTCTCCCTAGGAGTGAGTGTGTGTGAATGGTTGGTTGACCCGGCGTTGGACTGCTGACCTGTCCAGGATGTACCTGCCTCTCACCTGCTAAAATGCTGGGATAGGCTCCAGCTTACCCGCGACCCGTAATGGACAAAGCGGTACAGAGAATGAATGAATAATTCTGACCAGACTTAAGCGTAACTTGTTTAGAGTATACAGGTGTAACAGCAAAAGGTCATGTACAGTGAACGTTTTCCCATTAAAGCAAAACATTTTTTGTAAGGCCAAGCTGTCTGTTTACTTATTGAAGCTTCGTTTTCTAAGTCTGTGGATTTTCAGCTAAATGAGAAGCTCTCCATCCTTCTTTTACCTGAGAGTTCCCACAGTGGCCGAGGGGTTGAAGATGATCTCAGCTCCATTCATGCTGTACATGAACCAGTTTAGAGGATGATGACGACCGTAGCAGATATTCACAGCAATCTTTCCAAACTGTGTCTCGAACACTGTGTGGCCTGTGTCACCCTCCATATAATATGTGGACTGATGGTAAAGAACAAAATGTTAAAATCATAGCAGTTTTCCTAATTCCAGACAGCCGCGGTGTATGTTGTAGTTTACCATCTAACCTCATTAAAGTCTCCGACCCTGGGAATATGGTTCTTCCTGCTTTTTCCCAGCACATTTCCAGAGTTGGAGATCACCACAGCTGTGTTCCACAGAGTGCTGTGTAGGTCTTCTCTCTCCAGAATTGGGGAAACAATGACCATGTTGTACTTTTTGGCCAGCTAATAGCAGAATTAGAAACGAATGAGGCTTGTTTTTTGTATTGCATAACATTTACTGTTTTGCAGCAAACCTGTGGAATCTCACCTCCTGGCAGAAACGTGTGGTGTTTCCTTTCTCAGCAGACTCTGCAAACTCTGTCCATGGTTCTTTCTCACGGGTGCAGAAGGCAAAGGGCATGGCTGTGAACACAAAAACCTAAGTATGCCTCTTCTACAACCTTATCTCTAATGTGCGATGAAAGTATGTATCTGTGGCTCTGACATGTTAAAGCACTCACTCCAGGTCTCCTGAAAGCAGATGATGTTAACATCACACATGGCAGCGACTTCAACTATTTCACCAACGCGGCCATGTATGGCGCTGACCTAGAATGTAAGGGAATTAGACATGTAAGACTTTTCTTGTAACAGTATTTGTGCTTTTTACATTGACACTTTTGATCACCCTTTAATCAGAATCTTACTGGATTGCTTGACGATTTCTCTAGTTCTCACACTGAAATATGTTTTATTAAAATACTGAACTTCAAATTGCCACCAGTGTGTTGTTCACTTGTAAGCCATTTTGTACACATGTTAAATGAATAATGAGTGAATGGCCTGTGATGACATTTTTAAGTTCTGACCTGGTCCAAAATTGGGGCATCGGTAGGCAGAACAATGTGGTGCTGAACGAGTCCCACCCGAATCCTTCTGGGTGGTCTCAGTTGCTCCTGTACAGCATCAAACCTGAATCCTTTCAATTCAAAGTCATGCTCAGAGGCAGCTTGCACAGCTAAGACTGGGAGGTCCAACTTCCTGTAAGCGAGAAGATTCTTCATCAAAAATAGCAGGAAAAAAGCAGAATCTAACTTTAAACTGACAAACTCTGTCTCTACCTGTAGTCTGCTCATAGAAAACCCAGAATGTTACACCAGAACATTAATGGTCAAGTTGTTCTGCAACTACAATACTTTCAGTCATGAAAATAGATGTAGCCAAGCACCAGGCCAGAGAACCTGAACCTGTTACCACTTTCCACCGCCATATGAGGTTATCAGTCTCTCACCTGGTTGTGGAAGACTTTTCGCTCACTCCTATTTACAATGTTGCTTTGACCAAGCTGCAGATGTTGGACAGATGGCCTTACATTTAACTTTAGTAAACACTGGTATACAGAGAAGTTTAACATTCAAATAAATAATCATATTGGATAAAAGATTTGCCTATATTTTTTTTATATTGTTAGCTTCTAAGCATAATTGCCTGAGTTGTTTTTGTTTTTTTGTTTTTTTTGTTTTTTGTTTTTGTGACCTATCTAACTGAACTAACGCTGCTGATTCCCTGAGCATCATCATTTCTGAAAACCTTAAAATATGACTAAGACTAAAGACACAATTCTTGGTGCAAAAACTTTGCTTGGAGAACTTCGAACATGGCAACAAATCTGGAAGGGTCCTGGCTAATTAATGAAAACGAACAAGGAGAAAACCATCTTCTCTGTCAAAGAACCAGAAAGAAATATCAGCCACGACCCTGACAAGATAACACTTTTATAGATTTCCATAAAACATTATATAAATCACAACTAAACACAACAGATGACAAAACATTTTAGTATGCGTATGAAGGGGGTCTCAGAGGAAAAAAGTTTGGGAACCCCTGGTCTAGATGAAGCATGGTTAGATGTAGAGCAAGCATTGTGTGAGGATCTTGTTATCTCTGACCTGCCGTTCATCAACTTAGCCATCAAACCACATAAGTGTTTTATTAGTAAAACTTGTAATTGTAAAAGTTGTAATTAATTTTAATTAATTTTATTTTTAACAACTACAGTGCTCTCAATCATTCCAAAAATGTTAATAAACCTCAAACCTGAATATTTACAAAAGTGAGGTCTTGAATTTCTTAGGAGAAAATCTATGTGTGCAGAATTATTGGGCAACTTGTTAATGTCAGAATACTAAACTAAAGACCACTATAGTCACTCTTTTTTTTCCAGTAATGGTCATTTTCATTTAATTTCTTTCATTCATGGAGTCAGTCAGTTTCTTGATCTGTTGACGATCAACCTTTTGTGCAGCAGCAACCACAGCATCCCAGACGCTGTTCAGACTGGTGTACTGTTTTCCTTCTTAAATCTCCTGTTTAAGAAGGACCCACAAGTTCTCATTAGGTCTCATTAGGTTTACGTCACATGAGGAATGGGGCTATGTCATTATTTTTTCATCTTTAAGGCCTTTACTGGCTAGCCATGCAGTGGAGTACTTTGTTGTGTGTGATGGAGCATCGTCCTGCATAAAAATCTTGAACCTCTTGAAAGATGCAAACTTTTTCCTGCACCACTGTTTGAAGAAAGTGTCTTCTAAAACCTGGCAGTAGGTTTGGGAATTAATTTTGAGTCCATCTTCAACCTGAAAAGGTCCAATTAGCTCATCTTTAATGATACCAGCTCATACCAGTACCCTACTTTGCTGGCATCAGAGTCAAAGTGGAGCTCTGTGCCCATTACTGATCCAGCCATATGTCCATCCATCTGGTCCGTCAAGAGTCACTCTCATCTCACCAGTCCATAAAACCAGGATGAGTAGGAGTGAAAAAAGATGTGAATGGTTTTTGTCGCGTGTGAACTGTAGATTTTAAATTGTGTGGCTGCAAGTTGATCCTTGGGCATATTTCTGTGTGGAGTTTGCATGTTCTTGTGCATGGTACTCTGGCTTCTTTCCATGGTCGAATAACATACATGTTGGGTTATTGGTGTTTGTAAATTCTCCTGAGGAGTAACTCAGACTCAGACTACTTTATTGTCCATTTTATTCTTGAAATGGAAATTTGTCTTTGGCCCAGGTCTGTGCACTGGAGCAAATCCTGTAAAACCTAAAAAAAAGCTCTTTATTTAAGATTGCCGTTGGTGATGGAATAAAGAACATCAGTCTCTACCCTAATGACAGCAGACCAAGTGCAGAATGTAGAGGATGGGTGGGGTCTTGATAAATCTGGATTGCTTTTTTGGTTGGTGTCTGTTGATGTTGCTATTGAAGTGACAGCTGTTTTTGTCCAGAGATTTTACTGGCCTGATTGATGATTTGTATCAGTTTCCTCTTTAGTTTAACTAAAAGATTTCCAAACTAGGATGCAAAAGTATAAGTTAAAATACCTTTAATTAATAATTTTTAAACCATGGTCATGGTGCTGTTAAAGCTCCTTGGTTTCCTGAGAAGAATGAGGTGCTGTCTCCTTTTTTTGTGGATATAGCTGACATTTTCCTTGAAGAACAGCTTATCTATTATCGTTCCAAGTTATTTGAAATGACTAACTTGCTCAACATCCTGCCCCTTAATGCTGACTGTTATGAAGGTAAGCATGGACCCTGTACCCCCTTCTCTCCTACTTCCTCTCAAACACGCCTCCCTGGTCTTAGCAGCATTCAAGTGTATGAAGCTGCTGTCAAAACAAAAGGCCAAAGTGTTATTGAACTGGCAACAGGAGGTGCTGTTGGTACACTGCAGACAGGCCACCAAGGCCATGTCATCAGCATAGAGTAGTAGATAGCACACACCCGTGAGACATACCTGTGTTGAGCACAAGAGTGTCAGAGAAGATGTTATTAATGCAAGAAATGCATCGAGTTGTTGTTTGTCTGTCTGTATTGGTCCTGTTATGGACAGTGATGCCACAGATTACTTGAAAAAGTAATCTGACCACTGATTACTGATTACTTCTTTAAAAAGTAATCTAGTTACTTTACTGATTACTAAGGTTTAGAAGTAACTAAGTTAGATTACTAGTTACTTTATTAGTTAAAACCCCCCAAACAAAAAAATGACGGACGGAAGTGGAGAGGCGGACCTCCCATCATGCACCAGGGTAATAAGTTTCTATATCATATTTTTTTCTAAAGTCATGTGCAGTGAATGATTTGTGTTTGTCAATTTAAAAAAGGTCAAGTTTCAGCGAAGAAAGGTAACTGCATGCTTACGAGTACATAAAATTTCTGTACCACCGTTAATGAGAAGGTGTGTTGAGTTAGATAAATACACTTTCGTCCACGGCGCTTGATTTCAAATCATATGTGAAAGGAGTGGGGAGTGCCGAAGTAACGCAGGACGAATATGAAGAGTAACGGTAATTTGATTACACTGTAGGACATCCTAACGCGTTAGATTATATTTTGTTAAAATATGTAGTCAGATTACTGTAATGCGTTACTTTGTAACGCGTTACTGGCATCTCTGGTTATGGACTGGTGACCTGTACAGGACGTACTCTGTCTCTTGCCTGATAACAGACCCTGCACTGGAATAAGTTAATATAGATGTAGATTATATGATAAGAGAGAAGGTTTATTTGCATATTTTGGCCACATTAGGGAGATGATATGAATAGTTTTGTAATACAATTGAAAACAAGTTTCTGAAAATGTACAATAAATAAAGCACTTTTTTTTTAGCTTTTGTTTGTAAAAACTAATATAAAGAAGCAAAAAAATGTGTACGACTTGAACTGAATACAACAGAGATTTAAAAGGCTTACGTCAAACAGATGTACTGAGAGTTTAACATTATGTGTATTTTTTCTCTAGTTTGACTGCAGTTGTAGTTACCACTTTTGACCACAAGGGGGCATAAACCGCTGCCTACTTTAGCCTTTCCTTTGGATTCCCCTGGATACCTTTGTCATTCTGCTCCAAATTGTCTAAGCAATAAAAACTTTTTTGACCTAAAAATAAAATAAGTTTTTATGCTGACAACGTTTTACTATTCCTCCTTAAATTGCTAGAATCACACATCTCCCGATTTCTCTGGAAAAACAAACCTCTCGGATCAGCTTAAAAACTTTACAGAAGCTGAAAGATAAGGGAGGATTAGACTTGCCTAACTTTCAACATTACTTCCTAGCTAATAGGTTGCAATATGTCCTAAATGGTTTAAACCTAGTTCACTAGATGACCTGTGGATAGACATAGAACAAACGTTTTGTGACAATTTGGAAATTTCTAATCTTCCTTTTTTCAGCTTAAGTATAAAAAGCTAAAGTGCTTCAAAAGCGTCAACATCAGCACTTCTCTGACAACCAGGTGGGAATTCTCAAAAAACCCAACTCCTCAATAATACCATGTAAACTCACACCCATCTGGAACAATCCTGATATTCTACTAAACAAAAATATTCTAAATTTTAACCAATGATTTAACAAAGGAATTAAAGTCTGGTCACTTTGAGTACATTTCTTTCCCAGATTAATGAGCAGATTTGAGGGGCTTTTTTTTTTTTATGTGCCCACTTGTTGATGATGAAGCACATTTAATTAGTAGGACTAGGCTGATAATTGTCCTCACAAGTGTAAATAATATGTCACATGTTATTTTTTCAAGTGGAATAGTAACCTAATTTTAAGACCTGGTAAGCACATATTTATCTATTTACTTATTTATTTTCCTTTCTTATTTGGTCTTGGGGTAAAAGTTTAGAACTGACTGTGCATTAGTTTAATTCATTGCAAATAATTCTGGAAATATTTTCATCTTGGCTTTATTATTATTAAATGTTATATGTTATATGAATACATTTTCAGTCATTTAAATTAAATCAGATTATGCTTAAAACAAAGCAATCTGAATATTTTTTTGTCTCTTTTTTAACTCATACTGGATGAATGGATTTTTCCACCTTTTAATCAGTCATCCTTTCTTTGAACCAGTGAAGGTTGCCTGTTGAACCCTGCAGCTCTGATGGACCTGACCGAAGTCCATTCAGCAGAATAATAATTTACCAGGTACAAACGGAAAACAAGACCAACAGAAAGCAGGGTTTCAGTGGTCTGGTTCACCAAATACTGTAAAAATTAATGCCAACAACTTACTGCGTTTCCCTCCCAAATAAGATGCGTTTCACCTCCGCCAGCTCGGCCTCTGGCAGGTGCGACTCCAGAGATTTTTCTAATGACTCAAACTCACATGTGGACATTTTTGCGGCTTCCTCAGGTTTGGAGCTCTCCAGCAGTGGCAGCACAGCTCAGATACAAGTCCTTTTCAGGGTCTGCAGATTGCATCTGTTTAGCTCGTTATATAATCTGAAAGCTGTTGAAAGAGGAGCCCCAGCTGCAGGTGGCGGAAGTTGGTTATTGGCTGAAGTATCCCACCACCCTTTCACACCTCTAAATTTACAGCAATACATGTTACCTAAATTAATGTTACCACAGGCTTAAAGACACGGAGCAATATCAAAGAAATATGGCATATTTTATACATCTTTTTTTCAGTGATGTTGAGGTTCAGAACATTTATAATTTTTTTCTAGAATCAGCTGTAGTCAGCTTTTAACTATCCTCATATTTAGTTAAAGAGTGATGCCAAAATGGTCCAGTTTAGAAGTTGGTTCCCTGAGGTGG
Source organism: Melanotaenia boesemani (assembly GCF_017639745.1). Lineage (NCBI taxonomy): Eukaryota > Metazoa > Chordata > Actinopteri > Atheriniformes > Melanotaeniidae > Melanotaenia > Melanotaenia boesemani. The sequence continues at coordinate 29,550,053 of NC_055692.1, forward strand.
TAACTATTTCTCCATCTACAGCACAGTTTTAGTTATTATTCTGGTCTTCTTGTAGAATTAATATATGCTCAGCTGATTATGTGGGTGAAATATGGGATTTTAAATCAGTCACAAACCTGCTTTGTCCATGCCTCTAAAAAAGAAAAAAGATCTGAGAAATGAAGAAATAATCTCATTAAAACCCTCCTCCTCGAGCTTTGTGTTGTTTGTGGGCTCTGCAAAGATATCATGCAAACATGCACATGCAATAACCTAATATTGTTAACATTTTTATTATGTTCATATTTGCAACTCGTCCATATGTACTTCAAATATTAAATGTTGACGTTTTATTAGGCAGTAATTTAATGTTTCCCATCCATAATTCTATAAAGATTTTGGACCAATATGATGGTTTTAATACATCATTGTCCCATGGTATTTGATTTCTTTGTCACTTCTGACTTGCAGTAGGAATTCAAATGTAAAAATAAGCTAAATTAGAAGATAATACTTTTATTTATATTATACATAATTAAGGATATTAACATAATTTTCTATTGCTCAGCAAAAAGGCTAGTACAAGTTTTCAAACATTTGTCCATTACATTGCTTTTCTGATGTAGATTAGTGATAAAACTGGATCTGCTTAATTATGAATACATAAGTTGTTGTTTTTATTTAAAGAAACTATTTAGTTAGCTTTTTCTTGTTGCTCAAAGAGATGTTTTTACTCCTCTGGGTCTGTCTTCGGATCCTTTTTTCTGGTTCCTTGTCATGGTTTGACAGTTTCTTCAGCAGCTCTGGAACAAAACATGTGTGATAAGCTGATGTGAATTTTTTTATTTAGATTTAAAAAATAAAAATAAAATGGTAGACTTGTTTAAACCAGCAGGTGGCCTCAGAGGACCACACAGTCTCAGTCTACCTGTTAACTCAGGGTGACTTTGGCTGTAGTTGTTGAGGAGGGAGACATATTTCCGACTTCCAGGTTCATCATCTCCTGGAAAAAATGAAGTCATGAATACCCATTACAGTCCAATGTAATAGAAAGTACATCCTCTTTGTTTTGAAAGGGTAATGTTTAAACGTACCAATAGGTTTCATGAATCAGAACTTAATGGAAAAAAAAAAAAAAAAAATATCCTCTGGTCTTTACCATGTATTACCATCAAGTAAATACAGCTTCAGATGTACAACCCATTAGACATTACATATTGTTATTTATTTAAGATAAACTATCCCAGCTGTTATCAGGCAAGTGGTGGATGGTCGAGTGATTTTGGGTTTGTTTTGCAGCCACAGCATCTGGCCACCTTGCATTCAATAAGTCGACCATTAACTTGCATGGAAAATTATATTAACAAGTTTTTGCTGCTCATGACTCATCAGGTAAACTTACTTTTACACGCTGTCTCTGCACTTTGGCTTACTTTTTGTTTAATAAGTAATGACACAGTTTAATATGTTATGTATTGTTGTTTTAGGTCATATTTAGCTCATTTAAAGACCTGGCAAGGATCAGATAATATGTATTTTTTTACATCCTGACACATAAAACTTTACAATAGAAAGAGGATGTACTCATTTGATCGTTGCAACATTCAGTTTTAACAACAATTACCTGAATTGTAGCATATGTACTGTTTTAAAATGTGTAGTCAATCACATATTCAGCTTCACTGATCTAAACATCTGTTCCTTTGCAGATGAGCTGATGTAGCAGACGGACTCACGATGGACTCGTAGGGCAACATAATACTGCCTCTCAGCCAGTACGCTGCTGGCCGGAGCCGTGCTGTGCTGCTTTGCCTCCAGGTTCATCACTTGTCCTCTGCTGTCCATCAGGTCCACAAAATCTGCAGGAGGAAAGTTGCTGTTTGGAGTGGTAGTTTTGTTTTGTTTTTTTTAATACGAATAAAGTAATAATACATCTAAGTAATATAATCTAATAAGATTTGAAATGAGCAAAAGCTTTTAAAATGAGTTTAGGTTGTTTAAAGTAAAGTAGTTCAGTACCTTTGAAGTCCAGACCACATCTTTCCTTTAAGTAATGGATGAAGTTGATCAGCTTACAGTTGAGATTGAACATTTCCATCTGGTTGTCTAAAAAGAAACCACTCTTTGTTTTATCATTATTACCATGCACAAATATTCAGTACATTATATGCTGGAACTTTACTGACCTCCAAACAGGATAGTAACGAACATTTTCAGCTCCTAGCACCTGTTGTGGTTTCTCAGCTAGTGCCACTAACAACAGCTGAAAACTTATTTATATTCCCAAAGAGGCTAGGGAGTCTTGGTAGAAGTTTGGATTGGAAACAAAGAGAAACACTAAAAGTGCTCGGTGTTGTGGTGTGGATCAGTGAGCAGGCCTTCATGAATACACATAAACACACTTCTTTGAATTCACCCTTTTCTTCTCTTTCACAAAGTTAAAGTCTTGTAAACGAGGGAACAAATTCTTTCTGATGCTTGTATCCGTGGAGTACCTACACACACACACACACACAGTCTAGCATTCTTCATCTGCGAGATGCTTGTTGATCATATCAAGAGTATACTAGACTGAAATAAAAATTCTCTCACTGTTACCCACCACATAATGGTGAAAGTCTGAATATCCCAGAACTATTTGCAAAAACTGTTAAACCTGCTGCATGAAGGACCATTTTAACTGAGCCCGAATCTCCTACCAGTTAGTTAAAACTGAAAGGTCCTTTAAGATGAGAGCTAAAAAAAATCTTTCAACAAGATATGAAGTTTAGTTGCTTCCTATTCAAATTATAAGAAAGATTTATTGTGGCCATAAAACTTGGGAATGTATAACTCCCTGCCATAAAAAGGTTGGGATACAAAATAAAATAAAATAAAAACTTTTCAAATCACTTTAATTCTTAACTAAAAATCTTACAAAACATTTCAAATGCTGCAAAAAGGTCAATTACTTTTACTCCAGAGTCATTGCAATATATGGAGAGAATGAGGTTTGACATTGTCCTGTTGGATAAGCAAGAACTTCCCTGAAAAAAGATGCCAAAGCCTGTGTTTATTTTTCTGCACTATTGGCACCTATCCACATGTGCAAGTCACTTATTAACTAATTAGATTAAAATCCAACCTGGATCTTGGAAGGGGGACATTTATTAGTGAGAAACTGGAATTTCCAGTCAATATGACCCAATGTTCTGTTGAACCTTGGAAGTCAGAATAATGAAGAAATGCTCCTTCAGGTCGGATTTCTGACTCATAAAACTGAAGAAACCTGCAGCTGCAGATATTGTCCACACTGGTGAATGCTGCAGTAATGAACTGTTTATGAACTCTCGCTGAACGTTCCTTTTATTTTTGCAAAGTGTAATGACATGTTATGCATATTGTAAGTGAGAACAATTATCAAATTCTTATTGTTTGTCATCTTGTAAACGGGCTGAGATCATTCCCAGCTCTAAGATCCAACGTTAATGGAACACAGCAGGAAACTGGGAAGCCGATTTTTTTGTCTAATGAAGTTTCACCTTGTGAATGGAGACTACATGGCCCCTCGTTTTTAAATGTGGCCCCTATAAAGTCCCTAACTTGGAAAATATCCCCAAATTGCCATTGCATGAAAATGTATGCACTAACCGAAATGGATGTAGTATTTATTTTTCTGTTGTTATTGTTGTTTATAGAGCAGGTTAATCTTATTTATCCTGTAATTAACAGGGTAAATTAGGTAAAAAATATGATCATTTCAGTTTCTGAAATCTTAAAGTTGAATCACTGTCACTTGGGTCAGCTGAATGTTTCACTAGTTAATCTGTACTTCAAAGGATAAAAAAAAAAAAAAAATGGACCAAAAGGATCATGTCAATAATTTGACCCACTAGAGGATATTTCTTGTTAAAACTACCAGTAACTGAATTTTTGGACATATGGGGGCAGCAGGTGCAAGGTGTGATCAAAAACTACTAACATAGGCCATTATAAAGCTTCGGCCAGGGCACTGCAAAAAATACATCGCCACCAAAACAAAGGCTGCACTGATATTTCATTGGGGTGTCTTAGCATTTGCTGTGGCATTGTTTCAATAAGCTTCTGCAGTGTCACATGATTTATTTCCATCCATTTAATTTTTCCCCAAGATCACCAACCACTGCACAAAGCCATCTCCAGTGTATCCTAAAGACTCTTGGGGTTAAAGACGTATTATAGAACTTTCAAGAATTTTCTCAGTGATGCGCCCCCTACTGGATAAAGGACCATTTAGAGCTAGAATATACTTGCTGTGTACACAAACATGCACGTCAGCGTTCTGCACTGTCTGTGTATATACTTGTTTAAAGCCAAACACTTGATACTGGAGGTCACCGCTAGGGGCGGTACACAGCACTTAGACATTCTCTCTTTTTTTTCTGTTTCACTTTACTCTCTTTTTTTCTCCGGTGGCAGCTGACCGTAATAGGTCCAATCATACTGTTTTCATTTTTTGATACAATCAACTTTTTTCAAGAGAGTCACAGTCAAGGAAGGTTTTTGAAGAAGATTTTATCACGCTGGTTTGGAGGTTTTGCTGCTCAAGTGATTACTCTGCAGACTCTTAAAGACATGTTATGATAAATTTCCATGGAAACAGTGGGATCAACTGATTAAGCCAGTGGTTTTCAAACTTGGGGGTACCCTCCTGCCACCCCAGGGGAAGTGCAAACATGACAGGGGCGACACATGGGAATCAGAAAATGTGGCACTTGGAAACATTCCAAGAGTCCCAGTCCACGCTCCGCCACTACTTGGTGACAGTTGTGTACCATTTCATTTTTCCCAAGTTCCAAAAAAAGAAAAAAACATCAAAAAGAAGAAGAAAAACTGTAGAATAATTATGGAAACGCAACTGAAATCAGGGTTTACCGAACCAAACCGCATGATCTTCTGAGGTGGTTTATAATGAGCTGAATTTAACATACTTAATTTAACTTGCATCATATTACACTGAGTCATGTTATCTCTGAAATATTGCTGCTCATGACAACATTATTTTGAACAGACATTGCTTGGTGTGGGATGGTGACTTGCAAGCATGGGGGGCATTGGAGTTCACTTAGGTCTTTTTTCTTGATGCACCACACCTGAGAGAAGCATGCAGCAGAGACCTTTGTGTGGTGGAATTAATATTCCAGATAAAATCTAGCAGCATGGTCTGAGATAAATATACTGTTGTAGTGACAGCCCTTAACACTGGAAAGGAGTCCTGCTAACACTAAAAAACAATTCTAGAGTAACATTTATGCATACTTGAATAACAGGAAAACTCTTAAAGTTGGGTTTATATGTTTCCAAACATCTGCAAAATTAATTTCTTTCATATTGTGGTGTAATATTCCTCTGATTTTCATATGGATATTATCTACTTCACTTGATCTAGCTTTACTTAGTTCAAGGACACATTTAAAATCCCCTAACAAGATGTTTTTACCAGGCATTGTTGGTAGTCTCAAGAATAAGTCATCATAAAAGTTAACATCATCATTATTTAGTCCATATACATTTAACAAATTAATTTGTCTAAAAAGAAAGAATCCTTGTATATTCAAGAATCTGCCATTAGTGTCTTCAGTCACCCGTTCAATTTGTTTTGGGATAGATTTGTGTACACACATAACGATTTTTTGGGCTGTTTTTGTACCGATTTTGCCAGACGGCAAACACCCAATCAAATCGTGAGATTTCCTTGTCCAATTATCATTTGGTCTGCGGTGTGTTACGAGCCGATTTGTCCCAGTAATCCGCTCCGAAACCGGTCGTAGCCGACATTTGGGAATATTGAACATGTTCAATATTTCAGAGCCGATTTCTGAGGAACGCCAACGACTCGTGCATTCTGACTGCGTGGGTGGTAACGTGGTACGGAATGTAGCCAATCAGAGAGCGAGCTGGCTGGGAAACAAGGAAGTACATAAAGTCCGTGTTCACGCCGTCTCTAGTCTGTCATTTTTTTTTTTTTTTTTTTCAATTCTGGTTGTTTCTGTTAACAATAGTTCCAAGACCACCATTATTCCCTCGTCCTATATATCCCCTTCCACGCTGTGTTTTCCGATTGTTACTATGTTTCTTCTTCGTTTTTTGCCGGTTGTTGCTACGGTTCTTCTTCTACGTTTCGACGTTTGTCCGGCTCGGAGGACTGGATTGTAGATGAGTTTTGGGACTGCATCGTTATGTGTGTGCTGTTCTGTTATTAGATTATCGGCACACACCACACACAATATGATCTTAACTGTTTAATGCCTGATTTTTTTCTCTTCACGTGTGAGGTCTCGAACTGATAAAAAATCTCATAAGAGGAGCTGACTCCTCAGGACCTAATAGAATAGCCTATATAAATTATGTAATTATCTAATATATAAACATTAATGATAATATAAATGAATGGGATATAAATAAAATACATTTGCTTTCATATACCTGACAGTTATCTAATAACACACATGCATATTCAAAACATATGGAGCAACATGAACAGTTGCATAAACGCATTTTATCCAAAGTAACAAATTTAGCTAGCTGACTAATTGAGTCAATATTTTCCCTCTTTCTACATCTGCTTTGGCCAACACCAGAGAGAAATGTGATAAATGCTGCGTACGCTCTCTAGCAAGTTGCTAATGCCTTGTTTGCCGTGTTTGCTGTTAAATAATTATAGATTATTCATGTGAGCTAAAAAAAAAGGTTCCTTCATTAATAAACATTGAACTGATTAGGTAAACAAGACTAAAAGTTAAAGCTAAAACGTTCAAGTTTTTAAAACATTCAGATGGCTAAAAATTAGCCTTAGGCCTTGGCACAGACACTATAGACAGTTTCTCATGTAGCTTTATATTCTGAATACAAACATGTGCATAGTGTCAACAGCCAAGATGTCTATTCATGATTTTGAAAAAAAGCCTGAATATGACCTAGCTGTGGAGATAAAATGCAGAATAAGAGCAGGACTCAGGAGGCATGGATCTTTCAATAAGAACTGAAGACCCGCTTGAAAAAGAGATCTTTTCTGAGCCCAGTAACCCGAACACACATTGGAGTTGTGATAAAATCATTGAGAATAAAAAACTCCAGAAATAGTTTGACAGCTTAACTAACCATTTCCAGAACAAGCCAGACAGATATCTGACTCAGTTCTACGAAGTTAAAAGACCTGATGCAGTCTGAACCAAGTCCCTGCCAAGTTAAACTCAATCTGGAGCTGCTCTTTACTAAATGATGATTTAGATAATTTTGTAGACAACTGGAAAATGAAGATATGCGTTGTAAAGGATTTATTTACAGACATGACTTTGTGCCTGCCTGCTTGTGAGGACAGTAGCTGCACGGCAACAAATTATCAAGAGAAACAACAAGGTGGTTAGATGTCAATTAGATTTTTCATAGTTCAAATTATTCACAATTCTCATTAAATTATTTCCCATCAATCAAATTGTTTCAACATTTACACAAGTTTAACTTAAATAAAAAGCATTTTAATAAAGCTTTGCTGTCATACTGCGCAGACAAATACAAGCTTACATTTTTGTATTTCAGTACCAAATTCCAAGGCTTTGCTTTCAAAACATGAATGTATTAAGCTGTTTCTGGTACAAACCAATTCACATTGTCCCAGTTTTTCTGTCCAACTGGAAAACACATGTGGCCTACCGAAAGAATCAGGTGCAAAATAAAAGTAAAAGCTTGTCATTTTAGCCAGAAAATGTGAACTACACATGAACTTCCTTCTTCATTGTCGTGGTAAAAGGTGACATTACTGAGAGTTTATGTCCCATCTGAAAAACTGAAAACAACATTTGCACAAACTGTTATTAAACAGATTATGAAAAGCAAACTGCTGCTTTTGTTCTCTCTTAAATGTTTAAGAGTGAAAAATCCTTAACATCCAGTCTTCATTGGCATTTTTATTGATAATTAACTATTTGTAAAGGCAAAACAAACGTATAGAGTGACTGTGTTTGCTGAAATTAATCCAGCTTTTTTTCAGTGTGTGAAGACAGAAGTGTGCTGCTCAGTCAAACCACACTCGGACATGTGGTTATGCATCAGTTTGAACCCTCTTGGGCACAAAAAGTGCTTTTACACTTTGGCTTAAATAAAAGCAATTACTGTTTTTAAATAGTGCATATAGTTTTTGTCTTTTTTTTATGGTAAGTAGATGTTAATTATGTCATAGCTCCATGTTTTTTCTCAAAACCCAATCCTGAGCTGCAAGTTGACTGCAGAGCTTCTGCATTACAGTGATCCATCCTGCACGTGTCAGGACGCCCTCTCCAGTTCACAAAAACTGCTCTTTCTGTTGGGCTTGTTGAGCAGAGCTGAGACCTGGGCTGAGTTGAGGTTCTCTTTGCACTTTTCTTCAAGGCTCTCTGCTCCAGCACAGTCCAGCTCTTGCTCTTCACACCGTAAATGATGGGCCTGTGGGATTTCAGTCTGTTTTAGGGCTTGCAGTGTTCACAGCCCAATGTGGGGACAGTGGGAGATGACAACTGACAAAGGGGTGTGAGATACCACCATCAGACCACCCCCGACAGGAGAGATGTGAGTAGGGCAGCAGTAGGAGTGTTTACTGCTGCTGCTGCTGCTGCAGGTGTTTTGCTCAGTGAAAAGGTCAATGCTGAGTCCATTTGCCTTGAGTCTGATGGAGTCTCTGATGCTGCTGTGAACAGAGTTACGCTCACTACTGCTGCTCTCTAATGTGTGTTGCTGGCCCAAAATGTGCCGCCGGATAATCTTACGGAAGGTTTGCCGAAATTCCCGGATGCGGTATGCGTAAATGAAGGGGTTGACCACAGAGTTAGCGTGAGAGAGGATGATGGCTACGTACATAATCCAGAGGGGAGGACGAGGGCACTGAGGACAGAAGAGGGTGAAGCAGTTGATGATGTGTAGAGGCAGCCAGCAGACGACAAACAGGCCAACAATGATGGCCAGAGACTTTGCAGCCTGGACTTCTTTTTGCAAAGTGGAGCGTGATTTCTCTCCATGAACTGCTTTCACTTCAATCAGCTTCAGCTGATGGCGTGCTGCCATGAAGATGCACAGGTAGATGGCCAGCATCATTAGTAGAGGGATTAAAACACAGGCAAAAAAGTTGAAGTACACCATATACTTCATGTCCACCACAGCTTCAAACAGGCACTTCATCAGGCCGGGCGGGCAGGTGTTGTTGGTGTTCTCAATGCTTTTTGACATTTTGTGCCAGCCCATCATGGGGGTCAGACCGATGATGATGGAAAGAGCCCAGCAGATGGCAATGATGCCTCGAGCTCGCTGGCCTGTCACCAAACTGTTATACCTGAGAAGACAGTACAAACATAAACCATCAGCTACTCTTAAGGGTTTGTTTCCTAAAAGTACATCACAATACAATGTATGGTGCCCCCTTTGATTTATCATTACTGATTGCTCCATATACATGCTCTCATTCTGTAGCTGAAAAGACCAAGAAACCCACATAGGGTTGCACAAAGGAAGGAGTCTATTTTAAGTTAGCTTGTTGTGCAGTGTGGGAGAGCAGCTGAGATATTTGGCTTGTTTTTGTCACATTCTTGAGATGTTAAAGTGCAAAGGTTAATGCTGCAAAAACAACCCTCCCCCCATCCCATAAGGGATGCAAAAAAAATGATGCAAAGAAACCCTCACGAACAGTATCTTCGGCAGGAGGAAGAGTCTGTGTGAAAACAGTCTGTCTGGGTCTGTGACACAGGAAGGCTGAGCAGCTCAACGCATCCCTGAGGTCAGGTTGAACATTCGAGTGTAAAGCCACAACATGAGCTACAGTATCACTGCTGATCAGGCTGTCAGTGGATCACAGGTCTGCAGACACACTGTTTTTGGCAGATTTGAGAGCTAAATAGCAAATCTGACAGTGTTTTTTCAGTAAACTAAGGTCAGGTTACACAAAGGGATATGAGAGGATTACACAGTCTGTATAAGCAATTAGAGCAATATTTATCTGATTACTCCAGGGGGGACATGGCCCTATGGGAGATGCCATTTCTAGATATACTAATTCAGCCAAGACTTTCTGGCACTAATGTGCTGTCTATAGAGACAGAAATTAAATGAGAGTCATTACTGTGAAACCTCTGCCACCCAGAGCTATGAAACACATGAGACTGAACCGAGAAAAGAAAACAACTGTGGCAGATTTTAAATTGTCTCTCTTTTTTAAGATGATAAAGCATGGCCCTTTCTATCCCCAAACCTTTTTTTCTTTTTTTTTGCACAGTTGGATTTTTTTGATATACAAATAAAGTTAGAGATGTTTGTAATCATTACACTGCAGTATAAAGCTGGTTTCAGTTTGTTAATACTAAGAAAGTATCAAAACACTCAAACCACAACTCAGATTCAGAAAGAAATTAAAAACACATTGAGATGTTTTGTTAGGTTATAATATCACAGCTATATAGCCATGCCTCAGTAACGGTCCACAGCAGATGCCTCAGCCCTGATCATTATCTCTTATTTTACACCACTTTTTCTGACTCAAAAAAAACTGTCTTAGCTTGTTGCAAAGAACAGCATATGTTATGTTGTTTGCTGCAAGACTGATCACACCAGTTGTCATGGAGACTTGTTCATTTAAGGAAGTAAAATTTATATATATTTAGAAATATCCCAGTGGTCACCGTATGTGACTAGCATTACTGTTTGTTTGCTTTGCTCTTTCTCACTCTGAGCACATTTACAGTAAAGCTGGATATGTATAAACTCTTATTTCTGTTGTCAAAGCATTATGTTGAATGAAACAAGACCCGCTTGGACTACATGCTAAATACACGTCACATCAGAAGCTTTTTCCTGATACGACTGACTGCAGCTGTATTATATGTGAAATGGTTAAAAGCAAAACAATATCCTTATTAAATCATATCTACAGCCTGGTCACAAAAACCAAAAAAAACATCTTGCTTGTGAGGACAGTAGGAAAGCGTATAATCACCATTAAACTGCACATCTAATGACTCTGTAATGTGGTGCTGCACTTGTGGCTACAAAAAAGGGCACAGCTCACGTTTATTTTACAGAAACACATGTTTATGTGACCATAATGTAATTTTCAGGCACTGAACACTGACAGCTGGCACTTGTGGACAAAAGTAGATTAAACTGAAAGATATTTACTGACAGTGAGACAACAGTTAACTTAACTTACATGGTCAAATAAAATGTGAGGTGGTGGTAGCTACTGGACCAGTAAGTTGTAGTGCTCAGAGGACAGTGGGTAAACACACTTCTAGTGGCAATGGGAAACAATTAAATCCATATGTTTTAGTTTGTTGTCCAAGATTAGAAAAGAAAATGTTTAAATTGAATAATTTTTGTATAAACATAGCACAACTCTCCTTCTTGGAGATGGCTGAGCATCCCTGGCAAAGACAAGAAAGCTACAGACCTTCTCCCGTAAAAGACTGAACAGCAGTTCAGCAGCTTACATTAAAACATATAACCATACAAAAGGAGCTAAAACCAAGAAAGCTCTTATCAACAGCTTATAACACATAATAAGTAAGTTATAAGCCATTAAATATAGGTGAACTTTTCCTCCTTGGAAAAAGCTGCATCCCTAGTGGTCTGTCCTTCGGGTTACTGACCTCAGTGGTATCTTGATTGCGATGTAGCGGTCTATAGCAATGGCCAGCAAGCTGAAGATGGAGCTCTGTGTGAGAACCAGCACAAAGCATGCAATAAATAGGCAGCCATAGAAGTTGGAGCAGAAGCCGGTGCTGATGACGATGGCAAAGGGAATGGCTAAGACGCCCACGGCAATGTCCGCCACAGCCAGCGACACCACAAAGAAGTTGGTGATGCTCTGCAGATTACTGTTGAGGCAAACAGCCCAGCAGACCAATACATTGCCCAGCACAGAGAACACGGCTATCAACAGCTCCAGGACAATATAGAGGACGGAGGCGGCGGGGTCGTCTGGCATGGTGAAACAAGTGGTGAGGTCACGGATGAGGACGGAGGAAACCTCTCAACGTCCATAGCTGCAGCCTGCCAGCTGCTGAGCCTCCTCACTTCTGGTGCCTCCCCAAACATCCACCAGATTCCACAAATAGAAGGTTCTTCACGTGTGCTCAGCTCAAGCAGCTGAAAAGCAGGTTCACTCAGCTTCAGACTGGGCTGTCATCACTCCTGACTCCACATGCATGACTCCTGGAAAAAGCTCCTCTGCTGTCCTTTCCCATCAGCTCCTTCCGTCAGCGTTGTTTCCCATGAACTCCTTGAAGAGCTGAGATGATGCCAGCGGCGTGCAGCCCTGGAACATTACGTTGCTGGAGATGGAGAGGAGCAGAAGAGAAGTAAAAAGGAGGAAACACTATTACAACAAAGAAAGTGACTTTAAACATGATCAGACATGCCTTTAAGCCAGACAGAAGTCAGGAAAAAAAACTGTTTACATTTTAATTATGTACGAAAACATTAAATTAATTTAGATTTGTATTTCATTTTCTTCATATGTCTTAAATGTTTAACAAAGCAGTATTTAGATGGGCAAATATTTCCAAAAGCATCAGCATCTTTGATGCTACGATTAAAGTGATAAATTAACCCATATTAGTTTGCATTTTTAGCCATGTCAGTGCTCCGTTTTGTGGGATTTTTGGTTGCTGTGCTTCTACAAACAGTTCCTCTTGACCCTTCAGAGAAGCAGTGGAAGAGCAGTTTACATAGGCCTCACTACTGTGGAGCATGCACATAGCAGAACTATATTCAGGAAATAAGGATAAGACTGGAAGCTTCAAAAGAAGATGCTGAGACTGTTTTGAAAATGTGAAGTATTTTTTATTGTGGGTTGTTTGAAGTGGACTGGGAGACGTAAAGGCCATCAGAACTTATTTAATTTGTGTTTTTGTGTCTGTTCAAGATTCAGCTTCTCAACATGAGAAATTTCAGAGAAAATTTAAAGTGAGCAAGACCACACCATCATTTGATTATGTTGCCAGAGCAACCAGTTAAATCTGATCAAAAAGAAAAGTCATACAAAAGAAATCCAAGTCCCCATCTGGATAGGTGTCTGTATCAAGCTAATAAAGCAACAAAGGAGATTTCTGAATGTCCTGAAACTAGTTAAGAACTGGTTAACGACACATTAAAACTGAGAAGGATAGTTATGGACCATCATCTTTAAGGGAGAAATGGGGGTCTGAGGAATTTCTGGAAGAATCATGTGGGGAAATCACTTAAATTGTTGCTGAAATTCAATCAAATAAAATCAACAGCAGAATTCACAGCAGTATTTAAAAGCGATAGTAAGCTCACGTCCACACAAACAAGATGAAGGGAATTCAAGATATTGGGATAAAGTAGCAGTGTAGCCTGAAGACAACCGTGTATCTGTCTGGTTGATAAAGCTGATAAAGAAAAACAGAGCACTGGACTCTGAATCAATGGAAGGTCATGTTGTATAATAAGTCTAGATTCACCCCATTTCAGGGTAAGAAAAGTCGATGAAGTGTTGCACCCATCATGCGTAGTACCTCTTTAGTAGACTTGATCATTACTTTCTAGAACTATCATTTTAATTTTGATGTCTTTACTGTGACTTCTTGTCCATCAAACGATTTATTTTTAAATAGTGCTGTTTGGTCAAAAAGCGTCAAAAGGTTAAGAGTCCACATACATTTAAGATCTCCTGGTATGAAACAGTGGGGCTGCATTGTGGTACAGTGGTTAGCACCACTGCCTCACAGTAAGAAGGTTCCTGGTTTGAGCCTCGGTTGGGGGGGAGGGGTTCGAGCGAGTTTGCATGATCTCCCCGTGTTTCTCTGACTACTCTGGCTTCCGCCCACAGTCCAAACACATGCATAGGTTAACCGATTACTTTAAATTCTTCCTAGGAGTGAGTGTGAGTGGTTGTTTGTCCCTGTGATGGTGTTACGGCTGCCTGTCATTTCACTAATTACCCTCTCATTTTGCATGGAAATGCCTGTGTGCCATCACCCATCGGAGACTGGTTATGCTCTACACACCTTGCTTCCTGCTTGCTGAGGATTGGCTCCATGCACCACATCTCTGCCTTCACCCCGTTGATTGGATAATTGCCGGGCCAATCATCATCACTACAGCCACAGGATGGAGGAAATAAAAGCCAAGCTGTGGGTTCTCTGGCAACTGTTGGCACAGACAGTCTGCCCTTGGCTTGAGAACGTTGGTTGTGATCGTGTGTTTTGCTTGATGGTTTTGTGCTTAGAAGATTCCCCACAGTGTTAAAACTGTTTGGGCTTTTGTGTTCTTCTTCTGTGGTTTACTGATAGTCTTGATTTCTGTTTGTGGTAAGTCTTAAAGCCCTTTTGGTTTCTCCCTTAGTTATGTTTTGTTATCTTAGTGGTAAAAGTAGAGTGTTGGGCTAGTTTAGGTTTGTAGTTGTTTATAGTATTTCTTTTGGTTAAATTTTAGATATTGGAGCTGCTTCACCTTTTGTTACTATATAGAAGATTACTTGGCCAGTTTTTGTTCACCTTTTTTGGTTATTTTCGGTTTTACTTTTTACTGGCTTGTTTTGAGTTAATTTTAGAAAATAGCTGTTATACTGGTTTCTTGAGTTAAGCAGCTTCGCTAACCCCAACACGTGATTCAGCACCATTTGTCTTTGTATTTATCCTCATTCCCACTTGTCTCAATAAATTCTGTTATCTCCCGGTTTAACATCTGTCCACAATTCTCATTCTTTTGTTACGCCCATCATACCCTGTACGGGGTCGTAACAGATGGACTGGCGACCTGTCCAGCTGGGATAGGCTATGGAGTTACATCAGTTGGACAGATCAAGGTTCAGGACTGAATCTGGATAAATGACCTGGATTTTCCATAAATCTTTTTTTTTTTTTTTTTTATCTTCCCTGATGGCTTGGACACTTGGACATATTCCGAGGTGGCTTTCTGGGCAGAATTTGCGACAGAGTGGCTCAGGACGTATAAGAGACCATTTTCACTTTAACTCCAGTGAGAATCTCTGGGGAAAAACTGACTCAACAGCCAGACTCGCCCATCATTAAGAAAGGATGTTGGCAAAAAAAAGGGGTCTAACGACTTTTTTTTTATTTTTATTTCCATTTTTAAGTGTGTGAATAGAAAGATGTAATAAAAACAAAGGATGGAGCTCAGTATACAGAAGAGGGGCTGTAATAATAAACAGTCATTTCATAAAGGAGACCCTGGTTTATATCCTCTTCAGGACTAATTTTGCTTCACTTTTTCACCCGTTTGCTCATATTTAGGCATCAAATCTACTTAGCCAGGTTTCGGAAAACAAAACACAAAATTACCCCTCTCACAAGACTAAATTTTCTCCCATCCCATCTGTTGCGTAATGACACACAAGACACATTATAGGGATTTAAAAAAAAGGAAAAAATCCCAATTATTGTCCATCTGCTATAATAGAGCTATTTGGATTTTATTATAAAATTTGAATTTACCACAAGGCAACGCTGATAGGATCACTACCAATAGTAGATGAACGTCACATGAATAACTTTGTTACACCTCTGCTGGCTCAGTCAGTAGGACTTCTGGTGTTGTCTCAATGAGTGAATGAGGTTATGATTCCTGGATATTTGTAAGGCATCGGCCACAACAGTACCAGCAAACAGAAAGCTGCTGTTCCTGTGAAGCTGAATTCCCTCAGAGGGAATCTTTCTTGAGGTTACATTTAGTTTTCAGTAATAACAGCTGCGCTGGAACACAAAGGTCTTTACTCTCCCAGTCCGACTTTTCCCTGTGGGTGGGATGAGACTATTTTATTCCTTCTAAAGACTTTTTTATTTATACTGTTGATGTTATCAGTTTTGTTCCCCCTTTTATTCTATTAGAAAAAAAAATATTAGGTTTTTATTGGCTTTGCTTTCTGATAAGTCTGTTTTAATACAGCTATGAATTATAATGATTTATGCAACAGCAGCATGACACAAAAATCCCAGAGGAAGATAACGGGAATCATGAATCTCTGAAAACTACAGCAAAGATTCTCCCATGATAGCCTGTAGTATCCTACAGTAACAAGCTGTCCTAAAATGGAATTATGAAACAAAGCAGAGAAACTCCAGGGATTAATAGTGAGACAGGGTGAAGCGGAGTCTCACCTAAAAGAGCAGACTTTGGTTCCCATCAGTTTCTTTAGGTCTGGAGGTTTGCTTACATGTTGATATTAGAAAGCATCTTTCAATCCTTTCTAGTGATAAAAGTTGTGTTGGACTGCAGTGACACTGCACATGAATGTCTTCTGAGTGTGCACTTTGTCAAATGAAATTACAGGCAGCAGTTGTGGTAAAATTAACCTTTAGTAGCTAATAAAGAAATCTAAAATATCTAAAAGTGGACGAATAAGAGCTGAAAAACAGCTAATAGAGAACTGAGAGTTAAAGTGGATAAACACCTGTTAAAAGAAAATTACCAATAAATGGTACCATTTAATACCCTTAAAACCAAACTCTGGCAACAATTATATAATAATGGTTTTGGAGGATGATTTATATATATATATATATATATATATATATATATATATATAAACATTTTATGTAAAAGCCCAGCATTGTGGTCTGGTTGTGGTATCCATAATATTGATATTTGGATCGATCTGCCCAGCCCTTCCAGACAGCTCAAGTCAGAGGAGAGTCATTATTGAAGAAAGTGAAGTCTGGACACCAGAAAAAGGAGAGGAAAAAACAGGGTAAGAAAATGAAGTGAGGGGCAGCTGCTTTTTAGAGAAGAGAGGTGAGCAGCATCTTGACTAACACAGTTTATTCTGATATCAGCAGGATTCATTTGGGGACAACAGACAGATTCAATCACAAATAGATAAACTGTCAATATCTCAATAACTTGTCATGTGTAGTTGTGTTGGTCTGATATCTAAATGAACAGTATGATGGAGAGGACTGTTTAGGAACGACAATATTTAATGGTTGACTCGTGGCTCAGACACTTCTTTTCTCTTTATGCCCCTCTGTATTAACAACCTTATTAGAGAACAGCATGTTATGCAATGACTACTTAAAACGGAGCAGGGGCGAACAAGACGAGTTTAGAGAAGGTCAAATTAAGTTTACTTGTAAAAATTACAGTGGATTTTAGTTATATTCTGTATATATGTGTATATATCGTTAATTATTTGCTAAGTCGTATTTTAAGGTTTTATAGGCAGTGATGCACTATTTAACTTTCACCAAAAAAGGCCTCCTATTATAGCTATAATACACGCATAAACTCAGATGGTAAAAATAATAAAAGACAAAATAATCACATTAGCTCGATTAAAAGAATTGTAGTTGTAGGTTATGGGTGACGCCTATGAGTTGTTTGAGGCCGGTAGATTAAAAAAATGTCAAATTCAGTGGCTGTGACTCACATTAACAAGCCGACCCTGAAAGCAGCAGTTATGTAGCTACTGACTTTTTCCTAAACTCCCGCCTGGCTTTGTTCTCACAGGTGAGGGTACCTAAGACTGTGCGGAGGGACACCTTGTACACTTCTAGCGCGTGCTTTCAGATGCTTCACGCGGCGCTTTTTATGGTCATTGCGCTCTTCTGATTCTCATTAAACCTCATCAACCAAACCAACTCCGCACAAATCAGAAAAGGCGGTTTTAGTTTTAGTGATGCTTAGATGACATAATTAAATTTTTAAGGACTTACCTTCTCTCCTGTTCTCCTGATATCCAAACTTAATTTGGTTAAAATAAAAACAGCAAACAGATCTAAAATAATTTTAAAAACACGCTTCATCCACTTGTAAGCAACAAAAGCGAGAGACGACGTTTAGGTTTCCTGTGCTGCTCTGCATCACATGCCACCCGTCTGCGTTCAGGAAACACCACGATTGACGAGGTCTGATCAGCGTTTCCGGATCCACGTGCGGTAGTAACACCCCTGCTCTAGTGAATGACTTGAGACAGATGATACTAGCGTCTTTCCTCTCCCCTCCCTAACAAAATACTGTCCCTGTTTTCTCTCCACAGGAAGATCAGCCAGAAGCTGACCCGACACACATGGTTCAGGTAATCAAGTTGATCTGAGATCTGGTTACTACTCTGAGCCAGAGTCACCCACAGCCTCACCACTGCATTGTTAAGTGGATGCTACTGGAAGTGTACTTCTTATTTTTTTTACCCTTTTTTAAAAAAACACAAAGATGAAAACAAAAATGGTTGTTCAATGGTCTTTTATAATAACAGGTATTGCCAGAAAAAATACAACAAATATCCACCAGACAGCTTTTCTGACAAATGATTATCATCATAGTGTGCCTTAATACTGTAGCTTAGTGCCTTCTCAACACAAATGCACTCATATTAATTTAGTTTGACTTTGCCAAGGCAGCATTTCCACATTGCATGTAGTGATTGTGATTTTCTCAAAAATATGCATTTACAAAAAAAATTAAAAAAAATCTTAAGACTGCATAACGTGACTTCTAGGAAGAAAAAGAAAGGCAACATGGAAACTCAGAGCCAAACTAAAACATGTTCAGTGGAATTCGCTGAGTATTTTCAAGTAAACAAAATTACATTTTGGATAATGAAGTGGACTCATTAAGGACACAGTTCATTGTTCACATTTGCATGGCTTGCTGGGAAGCCGGATGCTTTAAAGGCATCATGTAAGATCCCCAAACTACATAACATTGTCATGACGGCTGCATCATGTGGAGGTGGAATGTGCTTCCTAGCTTTTGCCAGCCGTCTGGTCTCAGCGTTCATCAATCACTCCACATCTGCACATGCTAGACCTTGTAAAAAAGTCCCAGGATCACTAATGCATGATCAAAACACATTCCGCTTCAAGGATTGCGAGGCTTCAAATCGCTGTAGCTCTCAGAGGTTCCAGTCGGGAGCAATAAAACACGTGGGCCAGCGGTAGATTTAAACAGCGCAATAAAACTGCTGGCTGATAATCCTCAGTATCATGGCATCTCAAAACCCCTTTCAACAGGGAGCCAGTTCTTTTATATGCCATTAAATAACCCACTCTGTCCCGCCTGTACACAACACAGAAACAATTAGTTGCAGTTGACTCTTTAAATCAGTTCATGTGTAACGCAGCTGATGTGACCTGGCAGAAGACAAAAATATTGTTGCTATTGATACCGGCTGGCAGCTTCAGTAGATCCAAATCTAAACAGTGTGCAGTCACCATCACTAAACACACCAAGGAGTTCAACCTCTGCTTCTAAAGTGGTTCAAGACCATCATTCACTATTAGTGTTTCTCAAGAGGCACAAACAAGAAGGACTTTGTTTTAGAAAGGATTTCCTCACTATAACACATGCGTGGTGAGGAGGAAAGCCAACTACTGTTCAAAAAGTCACATTTTTTTTGTAACAGAAGCCTCAGCGAAACTCTTAAGGCAAGAAATTAGTGTAGTATATAAAAAGCTTGTCTCAGTGCAGCTACTTACTGTGTGTGCAATAAAATTAGATACTTGAGAAATGCAAATGAAGCGTTGACCTCATGGAAACTATGAAAATAAATAAAGATCTTTGTATGTGGAGGCACAATTAACACAGCAGGCATTCATAGGTTTTAGACTAATTAAATGGCAACTTTTGCTACAGTGTGTCTAGTAAAGTTTTAGTCATATTAGCAACAAAACGTCCCATCTCGCTGTGCAAGGACACGAACTAAAGACGCCAGTAGCAGAATGGATTATCTAGCCATTTGTTTGCTCATTTACAAGAAAAAATATTAGTGATATTTGTGGATGCAAGAAGAAAAGTTTGACATTTATGGAAATGTACTTTTTTTGCCCTTTTGTTGAGATGCACACGATAAAATCAATACTCGTATCTGTGCGCCAACATGACATAAAAGCCAACAGTGGGCTTAGCCCACCATTAAAAAAATGAGATTAGGGTTGCTTTGCCCACAAGTAAAAGAAAAATAAATCTGCCTGTGACCATCTCTAAAATTTACTAATATGTTGTTCAATTTGCCAAGAGGAGACTGAAAGAAGTCATATTTGGCCTGGTAAAAAAAAAAAAGAGCAGTAATAAGAAACCTGTAGCTTGCAAAATAAGATCCAATATGTTATAAATGTTTACATGAGCTGGTATGAAGATTTATTTTTTTTTTTACCTTGGAGCAGAATCAGGCAAGCCTCCTGTTTCTGGTATTTTTTCCACAACAAAAGAGTAAATTTAAATCATCCAAAAATGTCAAACTGCTCTGGCACATTAAAAGCGTCTGTACCTGTGACTGAGCTTAGATTCTCCTCATGAGGTCTTGAGGTGAGACACTATGTTTCTAATCACACCACCAGCCATTTTGTTCAAAACGTTTAGCTAAAGGCTGCATTTAGTCATTATAAAATACTCCTGTGTGCTCTAAGTGTAAGACGGCTAATTCAGGCCTACAAAATGCAAACATTATACAAAACATTTGTTAACTAAAGCATTCAGAGCTTTACACACACCAAATGAATGCAAGTTCACCTTCACAGATCTATTAGTGAAAAACATTTATAAAGAGTGTTAGTGCTGCTTAAGGAGTCGTCGACGCTAGCATGCTTTATACTTGAAAAGCATCAGCTTGTCCTGGTGATCTATAAGCCAGTAATCAATAGTTAAAAGGTTCTGAAACAGATTTGGCAACTCATCAAGTCTTCAGCTTCACATTTCCTGGTCTCACGCATCAAAACCCACACAGGCACTTTTCATCGTCAGGAAGACTTGGTGCAAAAAAAGCTGAAGTTTGAAGTTTATTCAAGGGGGATTTCCAGCAAAGTAGCATGATTAAAATCAAATTTGATCAATTTGAATGAATTCCCCTTCAATAGACAACAATGTCCTGGATATGTGGACAATATGTGAGAGAAGCCAGAAAGAAGGCACTGACACCTGCTTCTTCAGACATGAAGTGAAGGCCGAGGTGATCCACAAGGTTCCCCAAAAGATCACTTCATACTTGGTTAATCTGGCTTTGACCGGTCACTTCTCATTGCTTACTAGTGCAACAGTAAACAAATGAAGAAGGCCCGGTTGCGCGCGTGTCCAGTGAGGTTCAGATCTGCCACTAACGTTGCAGACATGCAGTGTGACTGGATGTCGCTGTGACATGAGCGTAGAGGGTCAGTGAGGTAAAGTTGACCGTGGAGTGGAAAGATCGCAGGTTATGCTGCAGGTGCAGGGTGAGCGAGACGGTGAAGTCAGGTTTCAAAGTATTTGTAGATGGCTGTGACGTATGTCATGACACTTTGCCAGTCTGGCCTCTCTGTGTGCACCATCTCATTGATGTCCTGGAAGAGATGAAGAGTGATGAAAAGACGGTTAAAGCAGGGAAAAAAGCTACAGTTAAACTTGCAAAGAAAAGTAAATAATATTTTAGATTGAGGAAAAAATAACAGAATTTTTCCACAACCAGACAAAGCATTTAATTTGTGCTAATACTATATAAACCTCATCCACTATCACCAGCTTTAATAAGTCACACCCCGTATCTCAGCCAGTTGCAGACACTTCCAGAAGATGAGACTCCCAAATAACAAGCTACTAAAAAACAACCAATCAGACTGAACATGGTTGACCAGTGTTAATATGTTAGACATGTTATGTTACAAGGCTACTTCCGTGTTTAAGTGAGACATGGAAGATAATAAGGGCCTGTGCAGACCTGGTGCTAACAAGAGCCCCAGGTGATCCAACCACAAGTGGACAGCAGCAAGTACAGGTGTGAACGCAGTCAGGACAGCGATAAGACACGTTCAGCTCCAGGACACTTTGTCCAGGTTTGTTAAGCAGTCTGAATGCGATGAGGACACACTGAAGGACCAGAGTTTCTATCAGGATGCTTTCTTGCCCTCCTGTTTAATGACAGATTACATTGAGTAAAAAATAGAGTCAAAATTCACAGGAAGAATCATTTACAGGAAACATCCGACTCATTTTTATTTAAAATTTCAGCAGCAAAAGAGAACAAACCAGCTGTGAGGACCGCTCCAAAGCCATACCCCAAACAAGCTTTGTTTACTGCAAAGAGACGGACTCATCAGCTAGCTGTTGGCACCACATGAAAGCTCTTATCATCTGAAGTGAGGTGTCAGTCAAAATGACTAAAATTAGTATACTTATAGCATTTACATGTAAACTAGATGCAAAAGAGAGATCAAACAAAAAATTAGACACTGGTTACTTTAAACAGACAATAATCTGAGGTAATTTACTGCAGGAGTATTTTTAATGGGCAAAAAGTTTTACTGAGCTACACTCCCGAGGCCTTTTTCAGGGGGAAAAAAATCAACATGTTTAGTGCTTTCCACATTGGATCAGATCACCCAGGACACGTTAGCAACACGTGAACAGACCTGAACACCATTTCTATTCAATACACCTTCAGTCTGTTCCACACAATGTTGCTCCATTTCTTCACTGAATCATTGTGAAGTAGCTCAGCTGAACCACTGCAGCAACGTACAATTATTTAAATGCTTTATACACATTTATTAAAACTTCTCAACTCAAAACTTTTAAAATCCTACAGAAAACTCATCTTTTCTCATTGGCTTTTAGCTCTAGTTGAGCAAGTTGTCTTAGCCTTCTTAAGCCTTTTTTCCCTTAGCTTTTAAATTTTATTTTATTCTGTCTACCTTTTTATTATTATTATTATTTAAACCTTTTGTTATTGAGTGTATCTTATCTTTGTCTTATTGTTGTCTGGTCTTGTTTTAAGTGTCTGTCCTGCACAGCACTTTGGTCAACTGAGGTTATTTTAAATGTTCAAAAGAAATAAATTTGACTTGACGAATTAAACTTTATTTATATTGCACTTTATCAAGCATATATGAGCAACCCAATGGGCTTTATAAAAGCAACAATAAAAACAAAATAAAACAATAAAAACCAAAAAGATTTGAGACATGAGAAGAAGAAAAGCACATTACAATAATAAAGGATAGTAAAATAGATCATGATAAAGCAAGGAAACATAACCTCATATAGCAGAACTACCAGAAAGGCCAAGAGACAGATTCAATCAAATCAAGTCACAAAATTTGTCTTTCTAACGAGGGAAACACTGATAACTTGTGTATTGAGGTTTCCAGCCTCATAAACCTCAAAGTGCAGTTCATCATGATCACCATCAGCAGTCGAAGTTGCATTTTGAGTTTAAGTCACGTATAAAATAATATAAGCGGTCGTAGAAAGTGTAAAAAGCTCACCAAAGTGCATTTGATGCCGACGCTCTCAGCAGCCTGGAAAGCTAAGGTGAAGTTTCTCCTCTGAGGACAAAAGGTGAGAGTTTCACTTAATGTGTAAAATAATACCCAAACATTTATTTAGTCTAAAATCTACTTGCCTTGTCTTGGCTGGTGAGCTCCTGGTAAGGGATGTGTGCGGGCAGATAGGTGTGTAGCAAAGCGCAGAAGGCCAGGCCATCGTTCCAGCTGCTGCTGAAGTTAGTGATATCAATGTTCTGAAACATGCAGCAATGAGCAATTAAACTTCCATTTAACTGGACTAAACATTTACAATCCCATCATAAAAAAAAAGAAGTTTGTGCAGTTTTCTACGTTCCTTTAAATATTACGGTCAGAGTAAATTCTGCTATCATGTAAAATGATAATGCTGGGATTTTATTTCAGCATTACTCATCCATATCATCTTTTCAAACATCAAACTTCATCTGACCTTAAAAAAAAAAAAAAGGAGTTACAGCCTCCCACAAACAACTACTCAGGTTCTGTACCCCAACCTTCACAACATCAGAGCTACCATCTTCCTCAGTGTTATTGCTAGATGGGGACTCACAGGACGTGTTAAATGTTGCACACTTCCTGGACAGGACTTAAGATGCCATAGCAACCAAAACCTTCATATAGGTTAAATGACATTAGATGCTCTGGTTAAGTGTTATTCAAATAATTTCTCAGTCGATCTCTAAACATTGACTTTCTCTTGATGTTTACGCAGCCTTAAAAAAAAAAAAAAAGCTGCGCAACAATCAACAAAACCTACAAAGAGATGAGTCACATGATGATCTGTAACCACATAGTCGCACTAGATTTCAGTAATATCTGAAAATACTGGGTTACGACTTTTGTTTCTACTTGTTATCAGAAAGTAAACAAATGCCACTCAATATATCTCTATTCAGTATTCGGATTTTCTGTACAAATGTTTTGATTGTTGGAGGTTGGGTCAACCGTTCCCATGTGTGTTAATGCATATGGAAATGATGCAGCCTGTAACCCACATTTAATGCTTCTCATTTTAGCCCTCAGTCTGTTTATTGTTCATTCTCTTTATTCCACATCAGCGCTTCCTTGCTAATATAAACCCACAGCAGATTGTTTTAATTAAAACTATTTAATTGAAACCCTGAAAATGCATTTTTGATAGTGGATGAGTTTATGGAGTGGAATACAAAGGACCAACCAGTCAACTAGAGTCTACAGTTTCCTGTCACAGCTCAGTTATTCACAACTCAGCCAGTTGCTATAGAGACAAGGCTTTGCCATAAAATAATCACAGCCTACCATCAAAAATAATTACAATACCTTTATTACCACTTTTTTGTCTAACCTACTGTCATATCACAGCTAATTACATCAGCCTGGGAACTACGTT
Organism: Melanotaenia boesemani; assembly: GCF_017639745.1. Taxonomy (NCBI): domain Eukaryota; kingdom Metazoa; phylum Chordata; class Actinopteri; order Atheriniformes; family Melanotaeniidae; genus Melanotaenia; species Melanotaenia boesemani. The sequence continues at coordinate 29,574,629 of NC_055692.1, forward strand.
CTGAGAACTTGTGTCATTTGTTCTGGCTGATCTCCATCAAGTAGTGGTTGCAGACTCGTCTTATTGCATCAAAAGGGATCTAAATCTGCGTCTGCAGATATCACACTTTGGAAATTAAAAATAACCTTCAAGGTTTTAGATGAATTTGCACAATTTTCTGTTGCTGCCATGCTATCAGTACCTAACACAATTATAGTTATGACATATGGCACATATTTAATAGCTTTACTATTGAACTAAAAGGTTAACTGTAGTGTTTCTGTGCTGCTATCTGTAGCTCTCAGATTACCGTTTCCTTTTGAGCAATGTTTTTATAAAGGGAGATAACAACATGTTGCTTTTCAGAGAGACTGATAATGCTCAGCAAAATACATTGCTGTAAAAAATTAAATGAATGTTCTTGTTCATTTTCACCTCATTACTCTGGTTCTGATGAAAGAGGTTTATGGCAGCATTCCCACTGCCCTCAATCCAACTGTTCCTTATCTGCTCAACACAATTGAAAGATTTGCGGGACAGACACTTTTGATCAGGTGATAGCTGATACCTGATAGCCTTCCGTCTTCTTTTGGCACCACTTCAGCAAAGCATTCCTCTTTGAGCCTCCATACTCCCTGGCCAGTGCTGACAGAGGATCCTTTCTCTCCTCTCTGTTACACAAACATCAGGAAGATGCATAAGAGATTTGCTACATGGCCTATTTGATGACAGCACACAGTCACTAAACATTTATTGTCATTCAAAGTTGCATTCATTTTTCACCAAGATCTCACATTAATGATGGGAGACTTGACTACAGCGTGAAGTCTCTTCCAGCACATCCCATGGTTTATTAGTAAGGTGAAAGTTTGGACACTGTGGGGGGCAATTAATGTGTGAAAATGAACCACTCTCCCACAGTTTAAGCCCAATGAATCCAGTTAATTTCAGGTAGGTAGCTAACTTAAGCGAACCTCAGCCTGACCAACAGGCTTGCACAGTAAGGACTGGACATGATGGGTGCAGCCTTTCATCCACTGCTCTCAATCTGCTGCCTGCTGAAACATAAATCACAGCAGTACCTTTCCAGTGAGAAGCTGACTTATTTGCTTGGTTAAATCCAGGCAGTGATTTGTTGTTTTGGTTAGGCAGTGTAATCTAATTTGCTTAGTCGGCCAGGAAAAGCTGTGGCGAGTCGTATCTTTTGTCTTTTATCGTGTCTACAAGCTGAGGAGATCATGTCAAACATTTAAACAGAGATTTTGTGTCACCGAATACACAACTCACTTTCACCAATTATTACAACAAAGAGGTGATTCAGTGCACTGACATGTGGTACCTCAGTCGACTGCGGGTTGTAGGTGTGATGGAGGCAGTGGGGGAGGAGGAGGATAAGGACAGTGGGGAGGAAGCTGCACTCATAGCCATCAGGGAGGTTGAGGACGCCCCATCTGAAGCTGACAAGTCCCTTTTGATCTCCTCGCTGCTCCTGCGTGACACTGCTAATGACCAGGAGCAAATAGAGACGTGATGTTTTTAAACTAAACTGGTACATAAATTTATGCCATGTTTAAAAACTTTAAGAGCATCAGAAACCTGAAATTGCCTTGGTGGTATCCATGTTGGAGACCCTCTGGAGGACAGGCGTGGGTCGACTAGCTGAGGTTCCCCTGAGAAGGTGCTCAGCTGTGGATACATCACAACATTTACATCACATTACCGTTACAGTAATCCTATGATCAACTTCCTCTGAAATTCAATGTAACAGGGGTCAGCTAAGAGCCAAATTCCGGTCCCTTAGAGTTCAGGAAATACTGACACATGAGGATGATTCGCTCACTGAGAAAACAATAAATCACAGAAAAGTAAACAAAACATTGGAGGCAATGGCCAAGATTGCACGTTCACATGAAACACTTAAATTCATTACTGAGAATGAGCTGAGGGAACTTAGGCCTCATTATTTCCCCTCTTATCCCCTAAACATACAGGAAACATACTAACTACAAACTCTGGCCTCCAGGGAAAACCAGACCCTTTATATCATGAGAGAGGGAACAGTCTATCCCTTTTTATGTTTATGACAGAGGTGTAGCAGGAGGCAAAGGATTCACAATATCCTGTTTGTCATCCATATTTAACAGCACACCTTACAGAGCCTGTGTGTCTATATTTCAGAGATCAGCAGTTCTTACATTGGAGATTATTACATACACAGAACATGGATGATGTTTACCTGGCATGGTTATGTCTGTGTAGCTGGGTCTCTTATCACTCAAAGATGAGAGAGGCTTGGCTGCTGACATCGATCCACTTATGGAGTGTCTCTGAAACAGCAAAATTATTTTAACTATACTTTAAAGGTAGTAAGGCTTCTTTAAAGACAATAAAGGCAGCAATGGTTGTATAAGACAGGGTAGATGTTGGTAATCTTGTGTTTTCTTTTTTAATTAAGAAGCATGTTTGGCTTAATGTGTACACATCTAAGAGGCTGTATTTGAGTAAGTGTAAATGATATTGAGGGGAAAAAATATTGTAATAACTTTCTATTCACATAATTACAAGAGACAATTACAGACTGGGCTCTCAAATCTTTTATTATTGTGTTTAAAACATTTACAAAAATAGCATTTGTTGATGCTTTACTTTCCTTTATTTCCATTTGTGTAGTTATTCATTTAAAATGAAGACAAAGACGTTCTTATACAAATTATGCACTTAAATACATTTTATGACATTTAAAAAGTAACAATAGGCCTATATGTTTTTTTTTCTTTTATTTTTTTAATAATGCTGCTGTCTATTTGGAAATGTTCAGGCACATAAAAGTACATTTTTATTCCAGCATGTGTGCTGTAAATGACATTCAGGCTGCAGAAGAAGCAAACCTAAATCTGGATCCTGACAAATCCACTAAATACTCTGTGGCATGGTAAATGTTGTAGGTAATGCAGGACAGGAACAAGTGTTAACATTATACGCATACGAAACCCTTTTTTCTGTACCTGTATGGGTGAAACAGCAGCTGCTGGGGGCGTCTTCATGGGACTGGGGCTGAGGGGGGTTCGTGGTAACGGGGTAGCTGAGGCGGTTGGAGTCACAGAGGCACCGTTGGAAGGTGGACCTAAATTAAAGGCCAAAATGATTAATTGAATATGATGAAAACATATTATTACTTAAACAATCAACTATTGATAAACGACAAAAGAGGAGCATTTAATGATCGGGGTACCTTGCGAGGCACTATCAAAGCTCTTGATGAGCGTTTTTACGGTTGGTGAAGGCTCTGATGAGGTGGAGGATCGCCTGCTGAGACCCATCCCTTGTCTGAGAGCTGCTAGGTCCCTCTCCACTGCATTCATGTAGTTGTACACTCTGCCTCTCTCCTCTTCCTGCCTGGAAAACATACATAGAACATGAGATGTACACTCATGTGCAACAAATATAAAATTGCTCTTCACTGCTTAATGAAGACTGACTGAGAGTCAAATAATAAAGTAAACAAAAATTAAATGTCCCCTCATTTTGTTTAAGAAACAAAAGACAAAATATGTTCGTGACTGCTGGATCTCTTCCACGTCTTTCTGTGGGTCTTACTTGCGGCTCTTGACCTCGTCCAGTTCCTTGCTAAGCTTCTCGTTCTTCTCCTGGGCTTCCTGCAGACGGCGCCGCAGGTCTCCTATCTCTTCCTGTGCTTCTGACTTGATGTCATTTGCAATGACAACAGCTGTTTGCAGATCGGCCTGGAACTGACGCCATTCCATGGACTCCTCCTGCACACATACAAACAACGGCAGGGAGCTGAATATCATGATAACAATGAGGCCCTCAGCTATTTTCTATGCAGCTCAGCCAATAACCTAAGATTCTGTGTGCAGGTAGGTGGGCATGTAACATACCAATGGAAAGCTAAGATTTGTCTGATTTGATTGATGCAAATTGTTTTACACTAGTGTCCTGATAGGACACCAAGACTGATTTTTTTTATATTGAGAAGGGTCCTTGCAATCAAGTTCAGCAGACCCAAAAAGAAGAAAATATTTAATATATGCCCATAGATTGCTGTTGTGTTCAATAATAATAATAATAATAATACAGACTGACAAGACTTTTTTCTGCCGTGTTGTTAAAAATATGTTCAGTCCCAGCACACTAACAGTGATTTGTTGTTAGCTTTCAACAAAGACCAAAACCAAGCATTTACTCCACATGATACAAGAACAGTGACTTTTCTTCTTCGTTCTTTGTTGTTTGTCATGGCAAAAATGAGAAACTGTTACACGTTTCCACTCAGAAAGTAGTAGTAAAGTAGTCGAAGAGGAAAAAAAGATGCTTCAATAATCATTTTATAATCACGTCATGAACATCTCAATTATAAGCCTTAAAGACTCCCACTCCTATCAGGTACCATCCCTAAATATTAGTGGGGTTTTTATTTTTAAATGCATTTGAGCATTCACTTACTCTCAGTCTGCGATTGAGAATCTTAATCTCTCTTTCCATGTCATGCTTCTGGTCCTGCAGCTTTTTCACAGAGTCTAAAATAATGAGAGAAATGCATGTTACTGTGAACAGGCTTAATCAATACCACATATATCTCAGCTTTCTGAATAGATATTAGATTTGGTTTCGCACAACAACTGCTAATGATGAAAGGCTGCTGAGTAGACATGCAGGTGTTTATGTCTATTACTAAATTTTAAGAGATTACAACTTTGCACTTGGGTCGAGTGTTTCCAGCTAACTTACTCTCAAGGTCTGAGATAATGAGGTTGTCGTGGAGTTTGAGAGCTCTGTGCTGCTCCACTTCATCTTCCAGCTCAAAGATGGTTTCCTTCATGTCTGCGATCTCCGTTTCTTTCTCCTGTAGCTCCACCCGCTGCTTCTCCAGTGTCCGCTCCTGTTCGGCCATCTGCTGCTGAACCTGCTCCTGGAAGTCTCTGTATTCTCTGTCCAGCTGCAGATGCAAGATGAAGAGTATCCTTTGTTTAATTATCAGCAAATTAAGAGGTAATAAGATAACATAAGAGGAAAAAAAAACTTTTTTTTCTTTACACGTCTGTCTGATGTTTAAATGTGAGGTTAATATGAACAATGTGTACTTTTCTTTCCAAAAGGTAGACCCTGGAAAATGAATGCTTCATGTGTGGTACAAAGAATTTGCAATCATTTTTGTGACCCAGAAACTCCTGTAATCTTCCACCCTATATTAATATTGAATTTAGGTCAAATACCTCAATTTAGCTTCCTATTTTACCAACCTTGCTGAAAGTCTCCTGCAGGCGGCTGAATTCAGTGTGTGCTTGTTCTAGCTCCTTCTGCATCTTTGCAGCCTTGGCTTCAGCCTCCTCCTTCCCCAGCCGTACCCCCTCCAGCAGCTGACAGATGTCATTTTTGTCACCGGCAGTGTGGAGAGAGTACAGCTCGGCCACCCTCTGCCTCTCTTGGTCCAGCTGGGCTCTGCAGCGGCTTAGCTCCGCCTGGTCGCTGCTGACCGCTGCCTTGTACTCCTCCAGCGCTGCTGCCATGGAGGCTCGATCCTGCCTCTCCGAGTCCATGATGCGCTCCATTTGGTGGTTCCTTTCCTTCAGTGCTGCAATCATCTCCTGGGCTTCAGCGTTGTCCTGCTCAGCCATCTTCAGAGTGTTGGACAGATGCTGTTGCACTCCTAACAACTGCTCTCTGTCAAAGCGGGCATTATCTGCCAGGTCTGCATACCGCTGCTCCAGCTCCATATAGCGACCACTCTTTATATCCTCCTCTAGAACGTAGGATATGTGATGCTCATCCAACAGTGAGCGCAGGTATTCAATCTGTCGCCCATACAACTCTAGCTTGTCACTCTGCTGGCACAAGGAGTCCATGAGGATGACTTTCTCCTCACCAAGTCGCTCGTTCTCTCCATTCAGCTCCTGGGTGATTTGCTGCAGGTCAGCCAGCTCCTGTAAGGTGGCCTGAAGCTCCTCAGCGGTGCTGTGCTGGTTCTCCTCCATCTGGTGGATACGTTCTGTCAGACAAGCTACTGACACCTCGCTGGCATTACCGCTGCTGCCCCTCCTTGAGCGCTCTGTGCTCGGGGCACACTCGGACTCAGATGATGAGGATGCTCCAGATGGAGCGTCCAGAGCATCATCACTGGAGGTGACAGCTTGGTAGACCTCACTGGATTCACTGTCAAGGTTGTCTGCAGAACCTCCATGTTGATGTCCTGTGAGCAGATCCTCTAACGAGCCTGGGGCTGAGCCTTCCACTGATGAGGTCAGCGTACCTGTGCAACCACCATCGCTGTGTGCACTGCCTGTGGCCATGTCCGGGCTCAGGGACGGGTAGTTGAATAGCTTGTCAGAACTGTCCAGTCTCTGTTCCAGAGAAAAGCCGAGTGCGTTGAGCCGGTCTTTCAGCATGCGATTCTCACTCTTAAGCAGATTGAGCTCCTCTCTGATTGCCTGGTTCTGCTCTTGTAAGAGAATCAAAGTGGACTCCACATCAGCTGCTGTGATGGCCGAAACCTGGGGCTTCTCTTCTTCCCCAACTTCTTCCTGCAGCGACGATTCCTTCCCCCCAATACCAAGCTGGGCCCGCATGTCCCTCAGTTCACTGCGAAGGTGGAGGATCTCCACATCTTTGCTCTTAGCCAAACCTAGCAGGTCCTTTACTTTGGCTTCTAGAGCAACTTTATCACTGATCTGGCCATCTGATTTTGATTTGCTCATACGGCCGTCGGACTCTGCCAGGATCTGACTCCGAGAGCGTTTTCCTGAGGCCGCATCTCCTGCTGCAGTCCCTGGTGCCAGCTGCTTTTTAGCAGCTGACGCCCTGGATGTCCGAAGGCGATCTTTTGTTGAACTAGGCTCCTTGGAAGTTGTTGATGGTGTCCGTTTGGATAAACTACCTATAAAGATGGAAAAGCTCATTTTATAATTGAAATGGCATAAGATGAAGAACAGATTGTTTATCAGTGAAATTTCAGATACCTGATGATGTCTTTGGTTTGCTATCTAGATTGCTCGCACTAGTTCCAGCAGAGGCCGTCTTCTTGGCCTTGGTGGCAGTGCTACTTGAAGCAGGATTCCCTCCAACCATCGCTGCTAAAAGATCATCATTGCTTTTCACCTGAAAAAACAAAAATTCAACATATTCACACATAAAGAGATGTAATCAAAGTCAAGCACCTCAGCTGCTAACTGGCTCAAGAAATTATGATTATGTTTTACCTTTGGTAGAGAGGCAGTGGTGGTACTCTTGGCTGTAGACTTTCCGATGCCAGCAGCAGTTGTAGCTTCCGACTTCCCTCGATCTCCGCTGACCTTACTTGCCACTGGCCGGACCGACTTCTTCATACTGAGCTCTCTGATGCTGACACATTTACAGCTCAATCTGTACACACAGAAAGGAGGGAGGAGAAAGGTAATGCATGTCAGTGTGCAGAGTGATGCTCCAGTTTTCCATGAAATAGGAATTCTTTCCACAGAGTCTATTCCCCCAGTAGCAGAAAACACTGAGACCACATCAAGCAGTTGAGCAGTAAAATCTCTCTCTGCAATTCAAGATTCACTTAAAATACTTGGAGTTGGCACGTTAAAGGCTACTTCTGCATTTTTTTTCCTTATTAGAAAATACAGATAATTGTTTAATAGGCATAAAATATTTTTTTTATTCATGTTTAAAATCAAGGTATGAGGGCTTACCTGCAATTTCAAGTATTTTGTCTTCACAGTACTAACATTTACTTACTGACAATGGTAAAAAAAAATCCCCTGATTCCAGTCTGCAGGACAAACACTGAACTAAATGTTTCCAGTTGCCAACTAATCTATCCACTAGATGGCTCCTGCATGTTATAGTTGGTTCAAGTCTAACTTAAATGTGCTTGTGAGCTGCAACAACGATGGCACTGATGACTGTGTGGGTGGTTGGAGCTCTGCAGTCAAGTCCTATGCACAAAGATGAAGCCATTATAAGCACATTTTCTGCATTTATACAAAATTCAGAAGAATAAAATGAGGAAAATATTATCCCTTCACATCACACAGAACACTCAAAATGTCAAAACTGGGATTGTGTTCAGAAAGACAAAAAGAAATCTAAGTGTGTGACTGTTACCAAGAACTGCTTTTCATCTCACACTGCCCAGAAATGAGCTGGTGTCATGTTTGTGGAAGCTGCACTCATACTAACTCACAACCATCATTGCTTTGTTTAAACAATTTGACAATCCAGAGAGACTCACCTCACTTTGCCAGGCTGTATTTCTAAATGTGCACTAAATTAGTAACAGATTATACAAACATCTTCCCTTAGACACGTGGATGCTAAAGTTGTAATTCACCAATAAACTGAGATCACTTGGCAGACAACAATGCGTTTGTTTGTCCTAGCTGTAGCCATTTAACAAATGCTTGTGCACAACACAGGAGGTAAGTTGTGTCCAGGTCTATGTGAAACCTGAGTTGATGCAAAAAAGCAAGAATTGATTTGGGACACAGCTGGAGACAATGAGTAAGTACTTTAGTGCTAATGCGGTTGTCTTTTGGTTCTTTAAGACGAAGAATTGAGCTAAAGTGATTTATTGTACACAGGAAGCTGAGCTACAATCTACCTGTGTCAGTGCAGTTTCCCTGAGCAGATGTTGGTAGTTTCGATATAAACAGAAATACAATCACACACAAGCAGTCAGTCAGACTTTAAATAGGACACAGAAGCTGACCAATAGCACCAGAAACGTGTCGATAATTCAGTCTTTATTTGAATCATGGCTTCATGAATCAACATTTTTTTTTGTCCGCTCTTTCTCTATCAGACTTTCCCAAAGAATCTAAGATAACCTGATATTTAACCAAGACTTTGATTTCTTCTAAACCAGCACTTTAGTGATGAATTTAAGATGTGTTTACTTAATTTGGATGTTAAATTTACTATCCCGCGCAAAATGTTCTATGTAGAGTCCTCAAAATGGATTCACTCATTAGGCTTGATGCTCAGTATCGGCAACTGTGATCCAGATGCAGGGAGGTGACCCAATGTAATATGTGTTGGGGAGAGTTTGAATAAACTCAGAGCACCACTGTCGATACTGTCTAAAAAGCATTTTAAAAACCAAAAATATACCTGTCAGAACACTGCCACATGCAAGTTTACAGCTGAGGGCAAACACATGAAACCATCTTTCCAAACTCACTAAAACAAACTGGAAACAATACATCTCAGCTGGCTAGACTTTATGATTCTCTGTGTTTCCTGTGGTGCATATTTTTCTACTAAGTGAAATAATAACACAAAAGAATCTCCATTTTTCAAAAATACTTAAGACACTGAAAGTTTTGTCCAACTTGTTGAAGCATGTAAAATATAAATGCAATTCTAAAGATCTGCATTTACAATCATCTAGTCCTCATTATTTCCCAAAACAAGGCAAGTACAACCTCAGATAATCAACAACAGGTATACCTATTATACCAAGTCACTATTTAACTGACACTAAGCCAAAATGCAGAAGGAGTGTGAAAAACAAATCCACTGTTACAGCTTCCAAAGGAATTAAGAGGGTAAGAAGCAGCTTGCTGTATCTAATCAAATGTACTTGATTAGAAAATAGTTTTGGCAGTTTTCTAGTTTGCAGCAAGCAGATGTGTTAACACAATGCCTTGGAGGAAAGACATCAGCAATGAACTTGGAGAAGCAGTTGTTGCTGCCCCCCAATCTGAGACGTGTTGTACAATCAATTCCAGTTCAATGAGTTCATCAGTCCATTAACACAGCATATCAGTGCAAACACCTTATACCAACTGTAAAGCATGGAAGTGGAGGGTTGATGATTTGTGCTTGTTTGCACCCACGGTCATTAATTTAATCATGGGGTCCTCTGTATACCCAAGTAATCTGGAGTTTAATGTGAAGCCATTTGTCCAATTACTAAGACTTGGCTGAAATGGGTCATGCAACAGGAAAATGATCCCAAACACAGCAGAAAATTGACAATAAAAGGACTGGAAAAACAAACAAACAAACAAACAAACAAACAAAAAAGATCAAGGCGTTGCAAAGGTCCAGTCAAAGTCCAGACCTTAACCTGATTGCAACGCAGTAGTGGGACAGAAACTAATGCTTCAAAACCTCAATGAACTGAAGAAGAGTTGATATAAATAGTTGGCCAAAATTCCTCCACAACAATGAGACTGATAACATCAGAGAGAAAACAATTAACTATGAGTTGTTGTTTGAAAAGGAAAACAAACTTCTGAATCATGGCATGTACCGAGTTTTTTGTTGTTTGTTGCCTCTGCTTTTTGGCTAGATTTACGTAAAGAAAAGCATGTGAAGTTGAACAACCGAGGTTATAAATACATCCTTTTAAGGCGTGGAAGGAACAGATGATTCTTTCTCTTGTCAGAAACTAAAACCTTAGAAGTGAAAGAGAGTTCATTTTTTTCCATATTACTGTAAATACAATATTAATTTATTTGAACTATGGGCTAGTTAAAAGCCAGAGAAAAACCTCACAACTAGAGAATAAAACACAGCTGTGTAGCATAATTTTAAGTAAAAAAACAAAACAAAAAAACACACAAACAAACACAAGAAACAGCTGCAACGATTGTTTCAGATTAGCTCAAACTACATGGACATAAAACAATAGAAGGTTTAGAAGGTTTTTGTTGAGAAAGCTAGAGGAGGTACTCAAAGCAGACAGCACGAATAAACTTGAAAGAAATACAGTCAAAAGTCTGGGTCTGTTTTTTGATGGAATCTTGAGCTCTTCATTGTACAGAGGAATTTCAAACGTAGGCTTAAAAGAAATCAGCTGAAAATAATAAGACTTTTTCAGCAGGATCATGATCCAAAGCACATCATCTGTCAGCAGCTCAGAGTCGTAGAATGACTCTCCCAGAGACCTGACCTCGATCCCATGGAGCACCTATTGCTGAGGACAAATCTATGCTGGCTTGTCGATTCTCTAGTGATGATCTGAAAGCTTTGCTGGCTGAAATAAGGAGGAAACTTTCACCACAACTATTAGAGAAACTGGTAGATTTCAGTCCCAGACTGTCAAGCAGTACTTCAAGATACAGTATGGAAAATTAAATCCTTTAATATTTTAACTGTTACCTTTGGTTAAACCTGTCTTGGGAATCTAAATACTTACAAAAATCTTGTTTTCATTGTTTTCATAAGCAGGGATGCTTGTACTGTTTTCCTTATAAATAAATACTCCACTGCCTTGTTATTAAAGCAGAGAAATTCACTGTTTTCAAAACAAGTTTAAGTATCCAAATATTTCATTTTGAAGTCACAAGGTAAAAAAAAATCTCTAAAAAAAAAAGTCTGCCATAATCAACACGTTTACATTCCCGCTGTCTTAAAACAAACCTCAATGGCACAATAAACAAAGAAATTCACATTTGAAGCTGCAGCTTCCACACTGAAACTAAATACCACCAAACAACAATTGCTGAAGAAAAAAAGACAATAAGTGAGAGTTTGCTGGAAGCCATGAAAAAAACAATGTACTAAAAAGTAGAAAAGAGAAGTTTATGTTTTTCTTGAAAGTATGCTGATGGTTTAACTTGCCTTAATCATAACAACTTGTATGTTATGAAACACAGGTAATCATTATCCTTTTTTGTTTCTTCCCAGCCTCTTTCTGCAGATAACTGCACAACTTATGTTTTCATTTATATTTTGATATGCAAGCAATTATCCCCAACACAAGTTTCAATTGTGCAGGGGCGTTTTCCCCAAGTACTGACATGTGCAGTCAACAACTAGCCAGTCCTCTGAATAGCTGAATGTGTGTCAAAGCAGATGTTTGAAATGGGGAGCTGCTAGCTGGAGCACAGCCCTCTTCACTGGCTCTGAATAGATATGGGAGCAAACACTGGGGACCAACAGAGCAGCTAAATGGGACAGAGTCAGCAGCCTTTGCTTCTACTTTACCGCTCTGCACAACGGAGCGCTCTCACCACATAGTTCCACACCATCTACAAAAAAGTTGTGTGGATACTGAAATTGTTGTTTACCTTTCACAACTGCAGTTAACATCAGTTTCCACATTAATGGGCCATTCATATTTCAATAATTAAATGTTTCAGTATAGCTGAAAGTCTGTGATAAGTCTGTGATAAACAGCACAGATGAAAACACGAAACTCCACTGTTCAAACTAGTTGAAACCTTCTCAAATATTAGTAAATATGTAAATCAGTTTGGCTGCTGAGAGGGAAAAATAAATATCAACAAATATAAAATATTAAAGGGGCCATAAAACATAGTGCATATGTCAAAATATATGTGGGGCTTGTCAACAGAATTACGTCTATGTGCACTTCATGACAATACTGTGTGACCTTTATCTGTGTAATGTAAACTGCTGTCTGCAAACACGAGAACTAATTCAAATCAACTCTACAATGTTTGATCCCAGCATTAATGAAAGCAACAAATGTGATTCAAGCTTCACCAAAGGAACAAGAGACCACTGTGTTCCTTTGCAGACAGCTGAACAAAGCACGGGACCAAGGGGAAAGACAAAGAATTAAAGAGCCAGGGTATAGAAGGCAGTGGGGGTAGTCGTGCTCTTGTAAATACCCCTTCTCTGCTCTCCTGCCTTATTCATGCTTTAACTGCAGGGAGGCACGTCCTTGCCATAACATCAGCTTCCTGTGGCTGCGTCTCCCATAAAAGAAAATAAAAATCAAGAGTCAACTACAAAAGGGTGACTCTAAAAGGACAAGAGGGAATCAGTCTGCCTGGGACAAAGCAGACACTGTCAAATTTTGAATTCAATTGACCAAAATATCCAATGCTATTTATAAGCAAGTCTGGAACGCAACTTATCAAACCATTTTAATGATGTAGCTTCAATCACCTGACTGACACCCTCCATCCTTAAATATAAATGAAAGCTGTCAAAACTGAGACTCCCTTTAAACCTGTCTCCGTTTATCTGGACCATAAATAAGATGTTAAAAAAATGCATTCAGTAATACTTCACTGGTTAGTTATCAAGTAAATCCCATTCAATTAACTTGAAGGAAGACTTAACAATAATATATTTCTCCCAGTGTTGAAATGTCAACTGAGGGCCCGTTTCAGTCCAAGAAAATACGGTTTTCTCTAAAACACTTAGATAATAAATCCCATCTCTTAGAAAAGCATTTAAAGCGTGGGCTGTGAATATGACATATCACTCTATCCAAGTTATTTTAGAAAAGCTTGAGGATATGTGAGAAAGGAGGCAACTTCTCTGAAATAGTATGGCACCCAGAGGGCATGAAAAAGACACTAAAGTCTGCAGCAACAGTACACCCTTGACTCTTCTCTGGTCGGTTGTAAGTATACTGGGCAACACCTACATTAGCAGCACCACGGACAACGTCAGCCATAGAGGTGGGGGGGAAACATGCCGTTCAAGTAACGCCCTTTGTTGTAAAGTCAACTGCTTGACTCCAATGAATAAGCAAACAATATTTGCATTACGCGACCAAATGGTAACTTTTAAATAAAGGAGATAACCCAGAAAAGCTAGTTAGCTATGCTGTGAGGCACGCGCGGAATTTCTGTTATATCACTTCCTGTTTGGCTTTACGCTTCCAATACAAAAGCACAGAATTACACTTAAGCAACTTTAACGTTTTAACTGATGCTTTAAAACTCAGCGAGCGCGAGCCAATTTGAAATTTTACCCTAAATTAAGATATAATAGGAAGTGGAAGAGTGCAACAGCTAAACAGCATGGTTTGAAGAGGCGGATATTTGTATACAGGTGAAAGACTTTGAAGTTAAATAAACCAGAGTTAACGAAATACTTTTGCCTACAGAAACAATCGTCGAGCTTATTATACGGCAAGTCAACATTTAGCGCAGTTTAAGAAACGCATTGCCTCACATTAAATTAAGAAAAACACTGAAATCCTGATTCTTAAAGCTACGTGATAACTAGAGAAGGTTTATTCTGAAATTAATAGAATTACGTATCAAAATGAATCTGCTAGCTTGACAGCTTAACTAAAAGCTGCTTTGTAGTCTTGTTATATTGACGTTAGCATAATTGAGAAAACGAGTCTTTGGATATTAATGTTGCTTTAAAATGGGTATGGGTGTGTTTATTTTAGCCAGTTTGTTTGCTAGCTGTCAGTCAGCAGTGCATGGGCACAGGTAGCTAATGCTATCATTAGGCTAACTACGTTAGCATAGCCGGCAAAAAGACTAAACTCTGAGTAAACCGATTTAAAATATCTTACCTTAGGTTCTCCTAATTCTTCCAAGTTGACACACCGATTAAGGTCCGGTGAACATCCATTTGTGTCGCAAAGAGTTCCTCAGTTCTCCAACTTCTGAGGGCAGCATCGGTGTCGGATGTCGGCTCCTTTCTGTTGGCAGCAGCCGGATGATCATCTACCCCCTCCCCTGGTTGCATCACCTCAGCATCACACTGCACAGGAGGGACACTTTATTGCTACTGAAAAGATTATTAAATATCCAATAGTTTATTTAATGTAGTCTCAAAAGTAGTGCTGGAACATGGCCAAAGTGTATAGAGCCAGTTAATAATTTATATCTGCAGATGAGTTCATCTTCTTCAGTGGTTTAAACAAATCTATCCTAGAACTATAGATGTCTTCTTCATCTGACCATTTGAACATCATTGTCTTTTTATATATGCATATATTTACTTTTCAGTTTACATTGGTGTTAATAGTGTAAATTAACATTAAATTGTCATTTTTATGGCCCCTTACCAGAAAGAAAACCCTGACTTCCCTTTGTTCAATCACTTATAACACTTCTGAGAGGAAGAAATTTCAGAATCTCAGAAGAAATAAACAGCTGGGAATGAGACGACAAGAAGAGAGAAGAGGAGAGAGAGCAACAACAAATAAACAATAAACAATGTACCAGTAACCACAGACCAAAAAGATGCAGGACCTGTCCTTCAGATAGATACAGGGGAGATAGCAGGACCTCAGACCTGCTCTTGATTGCAGACTGCTGATTTGCTGGCTTTGCTACGTGGTTCCCTATATGGGATTGGTTGAATTGTCAAAAAGTTGGCCTACTCACTACCCTGATACATCAATCCATAAGGCACTTTATTCATTTAATTGCAGCGCTCTCTACTCATAGGTGCAGATGTGCTTTCTCTGGAGCACTTAAAAATTGAAATGGTATCATTGATGGTGACTGGCATTGTGATATCACCAATGATTTATTTGTGCTCCTTTTGTAGTAGACAGTTGATTTGTGATTAATGTAAGGCGTAAACCTTTGTTTGCTTTTGCATTCCAACCCACATGTGAGTTGATGATGATTTTTCTAAAGTTTTTATAATTTGTAAATTTGAGCTGTTGCACCAGGAGTGGAATCATCTTGTTGGTCGCTACACTTTTAACAATGTTATTTCGTACTTTTACATTTTTTTTTTACCTATTTTCAGATTTGTTAGACACTTATCGAATGCACTTTGTCACTGAACAATCATTTATTTGAACCAGCTCATAATATTTTTAATGGCACTCCATCTTCTCTCTGGCAGAGCCAAGGTCCTAAAATTAATTGGGCAAGAAGTTTACAAAAACTACAAAACCAAAACTCATTTGATCATAGAACAAGAGTCTTCTTGTCTTTCTGTCCATCCCAGATGAGCTTGTGCTCAGAAAACTTGGCAGCGTCCCTGTGAAGAGTTGATATGTGGCTTCTTTCTTGTGTAACACAGTTTCAGGTTACATTCCTGGATGCAGTCATGGACTGTGTCGAGAGAAAATGGTTTTCCAAACTACTCCTGAGCCCATGTGGCTGTATTGATCATAATGCCATTAACATGACTCATAAAAGTAACATTCATCCAGCAGTGGTTTCTGTCCTTGGCTTTTAAATGCTGTGATTTCTTCAGACTCACTGAATCTTTTCTCAGTGTTATGCGTTGTAGATATTGGCAGACCAGGGCTATTTACAATTTTGTACTGAGAAATATTTTTTGGAAACTTACTGTTGATTTTGTCAGTTTGGCACAAAGTGTTGCAACAAAACAAATTTATTTTTGGAAGTGTCTGGGTTCAAAAGAGCTTTTACATTTTTTTAACAATAAGGAAAAGTGTTTAATTTCTCCCCCCAGATTCTTCTTTATTAAAGGAAACAGTGGAGCATCCTTTAGCAAAAAAAAGATTAATCCATCTCACAATTCCTTGAGGCTGCAACTGTCAATAATGCAATGTTTATTTCAACAGCTGTATTGTGTTTAATATAAATAAACCCAACTAAAATAAATCATTTTTTTAATAGTGGAACAAATTTGATTAAAGAGGTTTAATTCCACTAAAATGTGTTTAAGGAAAGATTATTTGAGGTCTTTTTTATGACTCTATGACCATAGACTCAAAGTTTTTTTTTTTTTTTTTAATAATGTTGACGTCCTTCATCTGTCATCATTTAACCTGTTGACAGTTGACTCTCGTTTTAAGAGTGTTGCTGGAATAAAACTTTTGATTTCTATATATTATTACATAATTAAAGTTAGTGAAGATACTGAAAATAATCTCTTGGGTTTGTTAAATGTTCAGGTAACAGAAGTCAAGATAGTGTCTTCCAAAGTAAAGATATTGTGTTTCTGATGAGTTTAGACTAGTGGTTCCCAACCTGGGGTCCCTGGCCCTCCAAGGGGTTCCCCAAAGAGCACAGGAGGTCTGCGCGTTTCTGACTATACAGAGCCTGTTAAAATGAAGGCAATGTCCACACAGAGAGAAGTTGAGGTGTATTACGTTAAGTATTTTTGTCATTTGGATGTTTCATTTACATGAAACAGGCCTTTTGAAACCTGAAAACCCTTTTCTTTTTTTAACCGGGTCTCAAAGTGAATAAATAGGGGTCATAAAAATCTGCTAAACAACAATATTTTAAATCTATATCCTAAGTCAAAAGGTTTAAAAAACTACTTAGTAGGCCTGTCTTTAATCAGTTTCTGTCCATGTATTGTGAAGTTTAGCGAGGTCAGGGAGCTAGTGAATTTACAGTGGTGGAGTAGTTCATGTCTGTTCTGATAATCTTTATTGTTCTGTTTCATTAATGAAACATTTCTGAGTAACACCACAGTGCAGATGATTCATTCCTATGAAATAGTAAGCCTTTATGTTTACAGTTATCTTAACTTTGGTTTTATCAAAGAGCAGGACTCCCTCATTGTGCATCATTTGTGACTAGAAGCTAGCCGATGAAAGCATAAAGCCAAACATAGTTTCAGCAGAGGGCGGATGGGCATCCACTAAGTTTTGGTAGTTGCATGAAGGCGGTTCTCAAAGAAAACAGGTTGGGAACTACTGGTTTAGAGTTAAAAATAAATAAATAAAAATAAACACAATCACTTCTTTCCCAAAATTTAGATGCAGAAAATTAAGCCTTTCAAGCCATTCTACCTCTAAGATGATCTGGTTGATTTCATTTGTCTCCTTAGATAAGTACAAGTGAATGCCATCTATATAGACATGGAAATTCATGCATGATTGCCTAATGATATCAAGTACACATGCAAACTGAAATCTGCATGATTTATTTCAACCTCACACACTTCCTATAAGTCCTATAACTTTGAAACACCAACAAAATAAATAAGGTTACCAAGTTTTTATTTACATAAAATCATACATGCACGACACAGTGGCCATTATAAGTATCACCAAGACTTATTGCTGTTTTACATGAATCGAAAGCTCTGATGGTTACAGTTTGTGTTTGACTATTTGTAGTGATTTGAAAACAAAAAGATTAAATGTTATTGAGTTTTGAAATAAATCTTGAGATGACAATGAACCTGACAGAAAACTAGAAAATTTAAAAATCAGTGAACTGCTGTGCTTGAAAGGTCCTACAGGCAAATATTTGGTGTCTCAGGTAATCCCTATGAGCTCTTTTCTACAGATGTATGGTTTTGTTATTTGAAGGCAGAAGGCTAGAGAAGGAATGCAGAAAGCAACAAAATGACTCCAACTAAATAAAAAAAAAGACAGACATAATCTAAAATAAAAAAGTGGACACATAAAACAGACAAAAAGACAGCGTTGGAATGGAAAATTACACATAGCACAGTATACATTCCACAGGTGGAAAATTGGAAGTTTTGAGCCTTTTTTATGGAGTGGCTTTACTTTCACCTTTCTGTACCACTTCAAAAAGCACTCATATCCACTTAGGAGTTCAATCAACACCACTACAAGAACCTGGGAACTGGATAAGGTCACTACATTAACCGTATGTCACAGAAAACAGAACACTTCAAATGTTTAGGTCAACATGCCTGCATGTTGTGTTAACTACAGCTTCAGTCTCATGCTGTTAAATTCTATGCAACATTCAGAATGTAAACATTAGGAAAACTGAAATGCTCTACTGATCATCAGCATAGGAACGTTGGCACGGGTGGACTTTGAACCAATACAGACATTTCTTGGAAAAGAAAAAGAAAAAACAAACATGTACAGACAAGAAAAATATTTGTCCATTAACTCAACTATTTACTTACCTCCAGAAATAAATCCAACAACAGCAGAAGTCCTTCTCTGTGAATCTGGAGCTCATGTGCACAGTAACAGAACAAAGCCATGAAACTACAAAGTACAGTAAATATTGCTTCTTGAAATTGAAAATAAATAAAGATAGAGGGAACAATATATCTTGTCCTTACACCTTAAAGAGATGTTTTAGTTCTTTCACAGACACAGCAGGTTTATGTAAACAGAACACACATGCTTATCTCATCTCTCACAGAAATGGTTTTGATCATGGTGGCTGTTTCCAGTTTTCAAAAGGTTGATGGCTCCCCCTGGTGGCTAAAAAAAGCACTCAGAATGAAGCAGACAGATTTGGCTGCTCAGCAGCATCCACCTCATTAGGCGGCGACATTCTTCCTTAGAGCGGGAAAAGTCCATCATGTTCCTGTTATACTTCAGTAGAAAAGAGAAGGCTTTGACGTTTGCTGTCAGGTGTCGGGATGCCTTCCAGCTGAAGGAAGTAGAGGAGGACTTGAACCTACAAAGAAACAACAGAAGATATAATCAAACCCACATAAGTATTTCAAATGGGACTCTTTTAGTAATCTCTATCATGATATTTATTTTACCTGAGCCATGACCTCCAGGGACCAGCTGTCATTCATAGAGATTGGCTGGGAGCTGGATGAAATTTTGCTATCTTTTTCAGAAGGTCGAAGCAAAGTGGGACCAAAAACAGTAGCAAGATTGTGCAAAGACATCTTGTTGATGCCCTCATTTTCAGCCACCCTATAAAAACAAAACAAAAACAATGAAAAACTTACTCACGCCTACAAAATTCTAACCAAGTCAGCCTGCAAACTTAAAGGTTGCATTAGCAACACCATATGAAAAATGGCAAATTGGCCCTGCTTGGCCCTCTTCTCTTTCACTTTACACCTCCTCACTCGGTGCAGTCATTAACTCTCATGGTTTCTCCTACCACTGCTATGCAGATGACACTCAGCTTTTCCTTTCTTTCCCACCTGATAACACAACCGTCTCAATGCGAATATCAGCATGCCTTGCTGATATCTCCGCATGGATGAAGGATCGCCACCTTCAGCTAAATCTGTCCAAGACTGAGCTTATTGTCTTTCCAGCCAATCCTTCTTTACCGCCACAGATAAGCATGCAGCTTGACTTTATTACGCTTGTGCCTACATCTTCTACCAGGAATCTTGGTGTCATGGTAGACAACCAGCTGACCTTTAAGGACCATGTTGCCTCAGTTTCCCGGTCTTGACGATTTGCTCTCTACAACATCAGGAGGATCAGACCCTACCTGACTGAACACATGGCACAGCTCCTGGTCCAGGCTCTGGTCATTTCACGCATTGACTACTGCAACTCCTTACTGGCTGGCCTGCCTGCATGCTCAGTTAAACCTCTGCAGATGATCGAGAACACAGCAGCACGTCTGGTCTTCAACCAGCCCAAAAGAGCTCATGTCACTCTGCTGCTAATCGCTCTTCACTGGCTTCCAGTTGCAGCACGCATCAAATTCAAAGCTCTGCTTCTGGCTTACAAAACAATAACCCAAACGGCTCCGGTCTACCATCACTCCTTAATCCAGAGCTACACTCCTTCTCCACAGTTACGCTCTGCCAGTGAAAACGCCTAGAGCTCCCACCACAACGTGGCGCAAAATCAGTAGCTAGACTCTTCTTCTCTGTTGTCCCCCGGTGGTGGAATGATCTACCAAACTCTGTCCGATCCACAGAGTCCTTATCCACTTTTAAGAGCAAACTAAAGACTCAGTTGTTTAAGGAGCATTTCCACACTTAGCTTCACTCTTCTACTCAACAGAATGAGTTAGAAAGATTTGTCCAGCTCTTTGGCTCAACCAAGTACTGAAGCACTGCCTCTAGCACTACATGACAGCACCTGGGTCCAACTGGACTCAAAGCAGTCTGACTATCACTTAATTATGACGTCCCATCTTGTTTGAATTCTTGCTTGTGTTGTTCTTACTCTCAAATGTAAGTCGCTTTGGATAAAAGCCTCTGCTAAATGACTGTAGAATAGAATAGAATAGAATAGAATAAATTACTGCATAGCAGCAGTAGCACAAGGAAAGACCATTTATATATTAAACAGCAAATGTATATTTTCTTTATTAAGTAGTTGTACATTTTTCTTTGTGTATTTTTGTAAGATTTTAAAATAGTACTTTTTGAATATTCTTATATTCCCAGTATTTTCTATACAGCTGATGCGGATAAGTAATGGCATAAATATTCTATAGTTTGTTTGTTTTTTTGTTTGTTTTGTTTTTTTTTTTACCTTTTTAAGTGGTCAAGCACAAAGAGAAAAGTCACCAAGTTGGGCTCTGGTAGAGACAGCAGCAGGTTGAGCATGCAGCTCTCCTTGGCCACACTGTCAGACAAAGCTGCAAGACATGCAAACATGGATATGCTGACTCTGTGACCAATGGGAATTATACAAAAGAAAATAATTAATGACTCACCGATGCCTCCTGCAAAGTTGGGGTACAACTCATCTGTGAAGAGCGGCTCTGGCAGCTCACGGAAATATAGCTTTAATGTTCCCGCGATAGCGTTTACATCCATTTCCCTCATCATGATAGATACATCCTTATTGTCTGCAGGGCACATGAGACAAGCTGCAAAGTGAGCTTTGACAACACTTCTGAGCAGGGTATGGCTCTACCAGACTCTGCCTTTAGATTTGTCTAAAGAATCTTGTCTCTATCCTGTCAAACATCATTCCTATGTTTGATAAAACAGTTTTGGGGATAGAAGAAAAAAAATTAAGCTTAACATACTCGAGTCAAAGGCAGCCTTCAACGCCTGGATATCAGTTGCAACACCAGACACTCTGTAGATCCCAACTTCCTCCATCCCGCGTCGCTCAATCTCCTCTACACACTGGCGAACAATGAGTGGGACCTTGGAACGTTCCCGCCTAATGACAACACAGACATGAGGCTTGAAGAGGCAGCTTATAATCCAACACATAAAAATACTGTAAACACTCCAGGCCAGTACTGAAGTAAGAGTACCCTGTACTTTGTGAAAGCTAGGGTATTGTATCAATCTGGGTCAAACTCAAAGCTTGTTTATGGAGGATATTTTGGATTGTCTGTGAGAAATAAAGTATGGGTGTACGCTATAAAAATCAGACATAGCTAAATTTTCTTTAGCTGCTTCAATTTCAGCAGCTTCAGGCTGCAAATTTTGCCTCCGACTTGAAGGCCTAAACCCCCCCAAAAACAGAATAAATAAAAAATATCCAGCTCTTTGACAAATAATAGATAAAAAAATAATGAAAAGTATCAGCAACTTACTTAGTGACTACATTGATTTTCACTCCAAAGACACCGGACTGTTTCCTTGAAGGCATTCGCTTCAAACTGAACTCTCTGCTGGTGAACTTCATGGAAAGCTTCACCTCAATCTGAAACAGGTTGGAGAAGGCCGTCATGAAGATGATTATTTGGTAACATTTCCTTAGAAACTTCACAGCTAGCCAAAGTTAGCCACTTGTGGCTAGAGGAGAGTCAACAAAGTGACAATCCCAACAATAATAAGCGGCAGTTAGGTGTGTATTATGCTTTTTATGATGTTAAATATATATAGGTTACAGCTTATCCACAGGAGTCTCCCTTTATAGCTGGTCTTACAATAATCCCTTAGGTCTACAAAGGTGAAGTTAGTTCCACTGAAACAAAAACTTCTAATATAAAGCTTAAACAAAGCCAAATAAAAAGACATGACTATTTTATGTTTGTGAAACCTGTATTTAAGTTATCCTAACAGACCCAAAAAAGCCTAACTTTACTGTTTTCTGTCACACAAAAATAAAAGCAAAAAATCCGTATTACTTTAAATACAGCTAATCCTGGGATAAAGGTTTAAGTCAAACTGACTGATTCTGTTCAAACAGATAAAGTCGACAGGCTTCCAAGCATCCTCTTGCCGTTTCATATGACAGTAGTAGAAAGAGCTGAAAATGTACTATATTTTCAATAAATTTCCTGTAAATAATAATCTAAAATAATCTGAATCTGTGAACCAAAATCCAGCTTTAGCGCTTACCCCATTCATGGCAATCACTGTCCTCTGCCAGTCTTTATTTTGCAGCGTCTGGGGATCCAACTAAGAGAAAAAAAAACATTAAATCAATCACTAATTAATTTTACTTTTACTTTAAAGAGTTTTATGTGTCATTTTTCATGTGCCACTGATCTAATTTAGTCATCTTCCGAATAAAGCAGCAGCTTTTAACAGCAGCGATGAGGCGTAAGTAATCTGACAGCATCATATTCCTGTTTCTAAGCACTGCGCCTGAACAACATGGCAGATGTTGTGTCACCCAAGAAACCTTACAATCTATTTCAGATAATCCTTTGTTCAGAGAAAATCTACTTGCATAACAATTCTCCTTTTTTCATCAAAAATTCAGAGCAAAAACTTATAAACTCTTATAAATCTCAAAGGACATTAAACCCAACAGAAAAAAGACAATGCATCACAAAACTGCAAATATTTTTTATATATTTTCTTCTATTTAATAGTTTCTTTTGTCAGGGACCATGTACAGTAAAACATTAAACTCAAAGCAGACTGAGTACTGCACCAGGCTTTAGCTCTAGCTAGTTTCCATCTACAGTCCCCGTGGCAGGCAGAAGAGACATTTAAAAGAGTTTCAAGACAGAAATAAATAAAATGGATTAAAAATAGATACATAAAACACACATACCTGGCATAAAGTGCAAACTCACACAGTGTCCAGAAAGCTCATTCTATCCAATACAGAAGATACAGTGCCAAGGTGCACAAAATACATTAAAGCTCACTTTGCAAATAAGCAGACTTGGTTTTCCTTGCATAAAAACATCCTTCTCAGCAGCATACCATGCTGATCATCCCACAGCTTACTTCCCATCTCTTTACCTTTGGTCTGAGCAGACTGCTGCGGACTCTGTCCCACAGACGTGCCCCTGTGCCCGGGGGTTTCCTCACAGCTGTGTCTCCCTCCTCTTCTAGTCCATTGCTGGACCAATTCACATTCTCCTCCTCGTTAGGATTACTTTCAGTCATTATTTCTGTTATTTCTGGCATGAGTGTTTCTCCAGTGTTGCTTCCACAGACCCGCAGCAAACAAACAAACAAAGCAGCACTGATCTACATAAACAACTAGTTACTAAACCTTTGTCTAACAAGAGCAGCAGGTCCTGAATCCCTGCATAACGATCGAGCCACTGATCACATCCTGATGAATCTGGATCATCTTTGTGGAATTTTTATCCAAGTTTCTGAGGCATCCTTTTGTCTCGACACTGTCAGACTCCAACTTCTTTAATTCCAGTGGGTCTCTGAACAGGAACAAAGCCATACAGCCAGTCGACCACGCTTGCCTCTGTGTTGCTCTACTTCCCAGATGGATTTAAGGGATTAACTCCTGAGAATCCCCTTCTACCCTTATTACCAACGTGCTCGCGCCTGCCACTGTGAAGAATGTTGGCTGGTAACAACACAGGTAGCTAAATAGGATCCTCTTAAGCCAAGCACTTATTAGTATTAGTGCCCTTTAACCCTTGAGCAAACACGTGCCTCAGAAACTGACATCTCATTAATGTTTTTCTTGCCGGATAAAAGCTGTAGGGTTTGTAGCTAATTATTTTTTGGTAGGTAAGGAGAATTTTTAATCTATTGTAGACCTACATAAACTAACCATAGATGTGCGGCTGAAGTAAACTGTTTGTTTATCTATTTATTTTAGTTTGTTTTCCAAAATTAAAATTGATATATGTGTTTATTCTTATTTGTACTTTTAGTCTACTCTAATTTAATTCTCAATCCTTTATTTAGTCATTTATTTTCACTTCAGTAATTCTCTGTGTGTTTTATGTTTGTTAAATAAATAAATAAATTATTTTTGTTTCATTTAAGTTTCTCTCATGTTAACTTATTTTTTATATTTACAATCATTTCATTTGCCTCCAGCGATTACAAATCTATGAGATTTAAAATAGTGACTTCTCTGTTTTTTGTTTGTGTGAATTCATAATAAAATTTTTGAATGCTTTGGGCTTGAAGATGAGTTGGAACTTTAGTCAATCCTCCATCCTGAGTATGCACAGGGTGACAGAAAAGAGGAAAAACTCCCTTTTAACAGGAAGAATTATCACCAGCCATCTGCTTCAACCAGAGCATCCTAAGTGAAGCACTGCAAAAAATATATCTCAATTATTCTTTTTGTAACTTTTGTTTGTTTTTAGCACTTTTTACCAATTTGTGCTGCATTCGGTTTGTGTTCAAAGTTCTACAGTCAGGTACAAGAATTGAACTGGAAATGAGCAAAGAAGCCGTCAATGTCCACAGAAAAACTTTAAACTTTTTTTATAGCTGGAGAACTATTGCTCAAGACAACTTTAAAAGATAACTAGAAAACTTGGCTCAACCAGTAAGACAACCAGCACGCATGGACCCCAGGGAGAGCAGTAGCAGGTGTTGGCTGCAGCTAACGGGGATCCAAATAAAAGTAAACATACAAAAATAAACCTGGTTTTTAATTAAATAAATTACAGTCACAGAAAGATTTGCTCTACCAAACAGTAGAGCAGGCTGTTAAAGGATTAGTTCTTTGACCCCTGTTTGTCTAAATTTGAACTAAGACATTTCATTAAATAAAATTTGGTTTTTCTTGTTTTCTTTGGCAGTATTTTGACTGAAAAGCACCTTTGCTGTGCAGGTTAGTGAGCAGCCAATAGTTAATGACCACTTATACAGAGAATGGCACTACTAGTGAACCATGGATTTTATTAAATATTTAGTGCCAGTGTGAATACCTGTGTGAGGCCTAAGTGAAGCAGTGTAAAAAAATAATAAAAATCTACATATAACATAGATTTAAACTGCTTTAAGTTTAGAAAGTGTGGGTTGTTAAGGATAGGGAAAATTCTTTGTCGTCTCTTGCTTTTTTTTAAAACATTTTCCTTAGACATTTCCTTCTTTTTAAAAGAAGGGTTCTTAAATAAGCATTTTAAAGCACTGGCATACAGGTAAGTTTAAATGACTGATCACATTTTGAGCCAAAACCTGAAAGAAATATTCTGGGGAAAGGTAAGACTTAAATCAGCTATCTTATCATATTTTACTTTTTCGCTTTCTGTTGATTTAAGGCAAGGTCCCTCAAGTATTATGTGCATCACGGGTGCATTTTATCCAAGCTGTTGATTTATGTGGCAATATCTGACCACCCGCAGCACCCACATGCTCCTTTCCTCAAAGGCTCTAGTGTGGCTTGATCCACCTGTCTGCACCAAGGAAATCCTTTCTCTGGCTCATCAACCAGAGCTCTATCCCCTCCTTCTCTCGGTGATACTGCAAATCAGTGCCAACAGCTACATTTGGCTATCCCAAAGTCTAATCCGGCCTCAGTCGCGCACGATCGGGATGTCAAGCTGAAGTGACCCAGTGGCAGCCTCATGACTCTCTTCTTCAGCAGTAGCAGGCCCTCACAAGGAGGCATTAATCAACAAAGATGAGACACCTCCATGAATTAACTGGAAACAACAGTCAACAGGGGGAAAGCTCATTTCACACAGGCAAAGGTATTCTTATAAATGCCACCGATTATGAGCTGATTTCAATCTGTAACTTTTAATAGCATTTGCTGACATCTGCCAATAATTCAGCTGCTACTGTAGCCCATATAGTACGTGCCCAACCATTTCTCCATCAGGGTGCCATGAGATACATATAATTATTACACCTTGACATAGAGGTTGGCTTGCAAGAAATACCTTTATTAGTTTGTTTGACTTTTACTAGTAAAACAAACACCATCAGCATCTTCAAACTGTACATCACAGAAACAGAAAGATGTTTTCTGTAACCCAGAGCTTGCTTACCTTTATTTGTCCCTTGGCCATGATCTTGTCTGTGATCTCGCCATCTTCTTTGCTCTGTTTGGTTTTGTTGCAGCATTTCTCATAGCACAAAAGCCTTACAGTTTGAGAGCCCTCCAGTTCAATCTCAAACTCCTTGCATGGAAGAAGCATAAAGGCGGGTCATGTTATATTTACCTTATTATGGGAAATTAATGTCTTTTTTCTTCTGGTTTAATTAACTATTAACTGGGGGAAACAACTTGGCTTTCTTAAAGTCACTAAGCAACAAAGGAGAATTCTCTCACTTATTGACTTTCTGCAGTCTGTTATGCACTCTCACCTCATTCCAGCTGGGTTCTGTAGAGTCTCTGTAAACACGTGTCTTGGCTTTGTTGACAAAGTACCCAAAGGAATCCACCTCCAGGGAGCAGTACAGATCTAGTTAATACAAAAAGAACTAGTTTTAATGGTGGAAATGAAATGAAACTAAAGCACTAATGATTCATTTTCATCAGCTAGTTGAAACATGCCCACACAGTAGTTTCTACAGGAATTTTGAACAACCAGAACTCTCTTTAGCTTTTATTGTTACACACCTAGTATCACCGTCTAAATTAATTAATATTCGACTCAGGCAATGCAACTGGTCTTTTCACCAAGTAGCATTTGGGACAAGTTGTTTGAGTAGCTGAAGACATATTTAAGGCAGCTTGTACACAGTGTTCCTGACTAATCCCACTTGTTCCACTCCAGCTGCCCACCCAGCTGGCAGCCACAGAGCGAGAGGGATAGTGAGGGTGAGGGTGACAGAGAGGATGATGACACAGCATGCAACCTCAAGAATTATCAGTGAGATGATTTACAATCAGAAACACAACAAAGCAGTGCTTACTTAAGCTTTGTTTGAGCCCAGATGCAGAGTGGACAATGACGTTCAGGAAACCATATAAACCTGAGGATTCGTCATCTGTGCAAGAAAGGAGTCAAGTTAAAGATTAAATATAGTACTTAATGTATCTGACAAATGAATTCAATTTAAATGGACAACAAGTAAAGCAACATGGCTCTTACCTTCCTTGTTCATGGTCATTGGAATAGTGTGAACAGTTTGTAGTTTCACACATGAGTTTGTGAGCATTTGCAGCTCCAGAGAGGTCAAAGAGAAGCTCTTAAAGCCTGAAAATCACATTACGGGGTCAAAATGGCATTATAACTGCTTAGATAATGACATGTGATGGTGGTAAAAAGAAGATAAAATAAAACTTACACTTCTTCTGCTGCTCACGAATGATCTCCCTCCACTCTGCTCGCTCATAGTCAGAGGAGATCAAAAATGTGAAACCCTGGAAGACATTAAAAAGTATTAATCTGTACCTTCTTGTATTTTACTGAATCAGCAGCAGAGGGCAGCAAAAACTAAATAAAGAGATTATTGATGTTCCAAGATATATTTTAACACCATTTTCCATTATATATATATATATATATATGTATATATATATTTCTTTTTTTAAAAAAATCATATAAACACTGAAATTAGAAGCCTCTGACTCACTTTGCCATTTCTGTTGGCCACTCTGAACGCCATGTTTGGGGACATAAGAAGAAGCAGAGATTCTTGCTCTGATAACTTCTTCCTCAGCCGCTCGATCACTTTGGGTCCTTTTGTTGTTCTCTGCAAATAAACAGTAACAGAGTTAAAGTACCACACAACCCACCATCTGCACACATTGTTCTGTTTCCATGATAATCATTAAGTTCTTCATTTTATTTTTGTGTTGTGCAAAAGCCCGGTGTTTCTGTAGTGAATAAAATTACAAAAAAAACATTAAGGTTTTAAAGAGGAGCTTTAACTTCAGGACGTCTGGTATTACCTTTTCTCTCTGGATATCATTCTTTATTTGGGAGATTTTAATCTTCATCGCATCAATCTCCTCATCCTGGACCAGAGGGATGGGGCTGGACTCGCTGTCCTCGATAGTTTGGAAGGTTAGGTCAGCCAATGGGATGTACCACTTACAGTCATACTGCTGCCCCTTTCTGTAAGAATATATCCATATCAGTTTTAAAGCTTCCTTATTTTCCCACCTGTCTTTTCCTCAGATTATTGCTGGTTAAAAGACTGCTAAAAAAAAAAAAACTTGTTAAGAGCTACAACCTTTATCTCGCAGTACAACAACTAATTAGTCAAAATAAAACTGTAAAGCAGAAATTTCTGGGAAGAATGACTCACTCCACAGCAGGACCAGTGGCTCATTCAGATCACAAACCTGCATCTTACACTCACCCTGCAGTCTGTTTCTTCAGTTTGGTACAGAGCAGCAGGTCGGTGAAGAGGAAAACGTGGCGGAGTTTCCTGGAACCCTCGACCAGCTCCACCATGAAGCGATCCTTCAGCAGCTGTCGGTTCTGCCACAGAGAAAAACAAAGCCGCTTCAAAACACAAAAAATACTACAAACCTCCTTTCCAAAAAAGTTTAAAAATACAATTAAAACTTAAATGTGTAATTTATTTAGCCCAAGTAAATTATTTTCACTGTCTTAACTTAACAACTTAAAAACTCAATGTATTTTATAGCTGCAGAAGTTAGTTTTCTGAAAGACTTTAAAATAAGTTAATTGGTGACAAGCGAGGGTGTCAGGATTGGGTATAAAAGGAACATCCAGCTAAGGCTTAAGGCAGATTTATACTCGCATGGCATCTGCTTGTGGTCGGTTACGGCATAGCTGACGCTGGTGAGTTTGCTCACTTTACCGTAGGGGTACGCGTCATTTTGGTGTCGTGTTGCAGTTTCTCCTCCTAATCTGAAGGTGGCAGCAAGGGTGGTATCAGCTGGTAAACTCACCAGGTCGGAATACTTTTGATGGTTCACTTCAGTTCCGGTACACATTTTCTGTTTTAAAACAACAATGCCATCCAGTATGGTTCAGTGTCTTGATTAGCTTGTGGAAAAAAACGAAGAAATAATTCAATCAGCCTGTCATCAACTTGATCCATTGGGTGTTGTTTTTAAAAATGGTGGTTACTACACAAATTCAGCAAGAAGATCCAGAAATCAAGAAACTTGTAATCCCAAATAAGGAATTACTGCGTAACAGTCTGCGTAGAAGGGGTGCATGTCAGTTCTGGAAGAGGAGCACGTCGAGCCACTATGGAGCTAAGCAGCGCCTAAGAAGACGTCGCACAAGTATAAATCCGCCTTTAACCCTTTCAAACAAGGATGGGTTGTATATTACTACTTTGCTTTAAAATCCATCAGAAAACCATCGATAAGTTCTAATATATATATATATATATATATATATATATATATATATATATATATATATATATATATATATATATAACTCATGAGTTTGCATGTGCATCATTGCAGATATTTTGGTCTTTCAACATCTATAGAGCAGATTATTGTAAAAAGGGCAAAATCCCAGTACATGAAGGACAAGGACATAAACCAGTGTTGGATGTTTCCAGCACTCAGATAGCACGGGATGAAAATGATTACACCACCATGATCAATATAGCCACATTTTATCAGGAGGACCCTGGAAAATCATTCTCACTCAACAAAATCCATCAGTGCATCCAGAAATGTAACCTAAAACTGTATGACACGTAGATTTTTCTCTCAGTCCAGCTAAATATCATTTAAAAACTCATTTAGAGCCCCAAATGTTACGAGACCTTTGGAAAAAAGAGAACATATAATATTTGATAAATATCTACTATAGGAAATTTGCTGTCATTTTTGAAGAACCACATTTTTATTTCTTGTAGCACCTGGTATCTGAAGAGGCCACATCCACACAGGCTCCCCACCACCAGAGAGGAAATTTAATATTGATGCAATTATTGCTTTGTAGAAGGCAAAAACAGGGGCCTGGGCTCACCAGTTCCCAGTGAATACCCCAAGGGAGGCCCAGAACATGCTGGAGGAATTGTAGTGTTGCTGGGGATAAGTCTGGGTTTCCCTCCTGTACCTGTTGCCTCTGTAACATAACTTCAGATAAAATGAAGAATATACTGGATGGACCATTTTTGTCTCAAATACAAATCCTTAAATAATAATACTCTATAATTTTAAGTAAACTAAAATATGAGTAGAAACACTGCATCAGAACTGATGACAGTACTGCCAAGTTATGACGTTCACAATGATTTTCAGCCAATGTTTGTGTTTGTAATTACATTATGTTTTGTTGCTTCTGTTACCATGTAAGGCCTGTGCTGGTCTAAAGTTCTTGTTTTGTACTTCCACTTTCAATTTTAGACCTTCTACTCAATGTCAAACTATCCAGTTTGAGGTTCAAGGCGGATGTGATGATGCTTTCCTGCAGGAGTGTGCATCTAAATTCTTCCACTGCCCTCTGACCTGTGGGCTGAGGCTTTTTAAAGTGACACTGCCCATGTGAGCCTCTGCCATCCCACATCAACCAGAGCTTGACAAAAACAAGGAAATCACTGCAGCCTGGTTTTCCTCTGCTGCTCTCTGCACACTCCAGTTCAGCTCTGGATTGTTCTAAACATGCTGGTGAGGGAATTGAGCATGTTCAACACTGTCCTGGTTTCACAGAGCTGTGGCAGGGTTGCATCCGCTTATTGTTTGCTGACACAAACATAACCACAAGTCAATAATCCAATGGAAAAATAAGAGCTGTCACGGCACAGAGATCTCACTCTTCAAATACTCTCCTGTTTTTGCCTGCACTATAATGAGACATGAAGGAATGTTGAAGAGATGAAGATAAATAAGCTCAATGGTTTAATGGTCAGGGTAATTACAGGCGGTTACAGTGCAAAACATCAACAATGGATGCAAATTTAGCCAGAGATGATCACATACAACAACAAACCCATATTTTAAACAGAATCTCAAGTCTTAGCTTGTTATCTGCCAATCTCATTGTGGGATTTCAGACTTCCTAGACAATATACAGAAGAATGCTCTTAAGAACTTTCTTTGATTTAATATCCTACCCTGTTGGGCAAGACCACTTCCCAGTAAAAACAGAGGAAGTTCTCCATCAGGTCATCTGAATCAGAGTCCTGAGATGTGTGGTGTGGGGGTATAAAGGAGTTAGGAAGCACGAATAAGTCAGTATACACCCAAAGCAAAAGACTGCTTTGACAGTGGGGTTGATAAGGCTTGCTGCAGGTCATTTCTGGGAAGCAAAGTTGACACCACAGCAGTGAGAGATGGGAATAAACACACTGGTAATTGGCAGTTTTCCTGGTTCGCAACACAGAGACCCTTCGCCTCCTGTGTTTGTACTTTTATATCTTGAGCTTCCTCTATGCTCCACTTCCTTCATGACTACAGCAGACAGTCTGAGATGAGTCAGCCACAACCTGACTAACACTCCAATTTTATTACTCCTTCCAGACACCTTGTGCTCAAACATTTTACTGTCAATGGTCAAGGTTGGAAATTATGGGAGATATACAATCCTGAATTCCACAATACTGCTTTCTGAGTAAGACAATAAAATAAAATCAACACAGCAGCATGTAAATCTAAAGTTTTTATGACATGCCCAGTTTCATATGTACGCGTTAAACAAAAGCAGGCAGTACTGTTGTTGTTAGTAAGTAAGCATGCTGATATAAGCAACAATAAAAAAAACACTTGTTTTTAACAAAGCCTGACAGAGCAGCTTGCGTAGTCGTGTACTCTTCAGTCATTTAAAAAGAGAACATTCTCAGTTTTTCCAAATCCTCTTTGTACTACAAACTTATTTTAACCAAAATATGGGTCGTGGCAAGGGAGGAACATACAGGATAAATATAAAACTATATAAAATCAGGAGTAGCTTGTCTGTGCCAAGACACCCTTAAAGCCACAGAGTTTGTCTATGAAAAGGAGAAGAAGTTGTTCCTAAGTTGTCCAGCTCCTCTACAGCTTCACTGAGTCCAGTCAAACAGTTAATTAGTTGAATTATCTTTTCAGACTTTGGTAAATTTGTGCCACACCTAAAATAAGCTAGTTAACACAAAAAGCACTTCCTGGCAGAACACATATACAGTTAACCCTGATTTCAGTCACATTCAGTTTACCTGAGGACAGTCATCCACCAATCTTGGGTCATAAAGATTTAAAAATAATTCAGAGGTGATAAAACGAATAGGCTTTCCACACTGACCTCTCCCTTCTTTACTGTCATGGACTGCCTACGAGGAGTGATCTCTTCATTAATACTGGACAGAAAGTTCTGGGAGATGCGCAGGGCATCCTGTAACAGTGGGTGGTCTGGGTGGTTGGAGGGCGTATGCTTCAGTAGGTCCTACAACAGAAATAAGGTCACAAATTCAGTCAGAGATGCAGAGAAAGTGAGGCTCCAGATAATTTTAAAGCAAACTGGCTTACATGCAGAACCAATGTGCTGCGCGTCACTCTGTCCACAGGCTTGTAGAGAAGAGCTGTAGAGGAGGAAGAGTCAGCTCAACAGGCTTCATCAAAGTATTGATTAATACGCAGCAGGCTGTTCGTTTGAGTCTGTACTCACTTTCCAGAGACTTTTTAGCTGACTGGTCTTTGCAGTCCTTTGTGCTTTTGACTTTGAGATTCTGGGCAGGGACATAACATCAGAGAGAATGGTGAGAAAAAAAACAACACTCATTAAATCTCAGTAAAACAACCAGCACTTCTGCAGCCATGAAACATTGTGAAGGCAGATGAAAACTGCCCTGTCATCACTCGTCTCGAGCAGCAGTGTAACATCAAACACTTCCTGCTGCAGTCCTGCTGTGTGTAGCGTGACTACATACCTCAGATATCTCTGCAAACTGAGCGTTTGCCTGGCAGCACT
Source organism: Melanotaenia boesemani (assembly GCF_017639745.1). Classification (NCBI taxonomy): domain Eukaryota; kingdom Metazoa; phylum Chordata; class Actinopteri; order Atheriniformes; family Melanotaeniidae; genus Melanotaenia; species Melanotaenia boesemani. The sequence goes on from NC_055692.1 coordinate 29,607,793, forward strand.
TGTCTGCTGTCTCCACAGCAACCTTATAGTTGTCTACAAAGGCCCGGTACACTCCAAGCTGGCTGGCCTACAGGGTGCAACAACAGCCCGCATCAGACTCAATCCAGAACAGAAGATAGATTTTTAGAAATCTCCGAGTGCCACTGCAGTACTGCGATATGGTACATTCAGACGTCGAGCGATGCAATTGACACAGCTGAGCATGATTTAGTGTTTGCTCATGTGTCTGTGTGTAATCCCTGCCTGCATGTGTCTTGGATCTTTTTCACCCAACAAAAAACACTGAGGTAATTCTTATTCATCAGCCACCTATGGAGCATTTTGGACTCATTTACTGTCTGTCATGTGGTGAAGCAAGGCTTTTATCTAGACGGGAGATGACTCCAGGCAGTCTGCTCAGATGTGTGCTGCAAGATCCCCTGAGCATTAAACATGATAGATAAAATGACCACCTTTTCTCCCTGCAAGTTTCCCCTCTTTAACAATCATTAATGATCAAGGAGTGACATTTACAGAGTGCTATAATTAGTTTTTGAAAGTTACTAACATGCTGAACAGTGGTCTGTTTGATGAAAAACCAACATACAGCTTGGCACAAGAAGAAGGGCATCTTGACTTTTTATGTTGTTGGTAAACAATTTTCAAAGCTGAACACATCCACAAATTATTGCAACACTTATTTCATATCATATGAAAATCATATGTCAGACTTCCTTATAACTTTGTTGTCTTTGCTTCACATGTGTTCAAGTGAGGTCAGACAAACAGGAAAAACAAGTTTTCACTGTTCATGCTCAGACACGTTTTTCACTAAAATAATGTCTTACATGTCTTTTTTTTTTACTGGTAAAGCCATTACTCTTAAGATTTATGATGGCAGACAAGACACAACCTTCCTTTGTGTTCATATATAATTTTATCACACTAGAACAGTCAAAGATGAAATATGGCCTACATACCAGCTTCTGGAAGAGGTCGCCCACACACTGCTGATGGCTCCAGTCTTGGACTCGGGGCAGCAGCGCGTCATAGAAGTCTTTGTGGATCTCATGAAGCTCTGGCACTTTGAAAAAGATGGTCTCTATCTGCTGGATGGTCAGCATCGGTTGGGAAGTTGTGGCTGCGGCCCTCAAAGGTTTCATAGGCTGTACAAACAATCACAGAATCCATTTGTAGGGAAAAGATGCTAAGTGTACAGCATTAGAGTTAAAAGCAGTCAAATAATAACTGTTTTGTCCATATCTGAACTGTGTTCACCGGCTGTAGTTTCAGAGGTGTTCTCAGTCTAAGCAGTGATTTCCACGACAGTTTCATACATCTTTTCAGTGCAGTGCTTAAAGGTCATGGATACTTTTTTGCTATCACAGTTTATGACAGGATGGTGAGCCTCTCCACTTAGAAGCTCTCTGGTAGACCAGTCTGACCTGATGCTAATCAGCTTTAATTACTTGTCAGACATTCAGTCGTTTATTTTTTGTTTTCCTTTTTTTATTTTTTTGCTTTTTCCCCCTTTCAAGTATCACCCAGTCTGGTCGGTCTTATTTTAAAATATGTTCTCATCAAATTAAATATATATATATATATATATATATATATATATATATATATATATATATATATATATATATATATATATATAACTTTCAAAAACAATACAGTCTTTAAGATGTGGTGTTTGTTCAATTTTTCTATGTGATATTTCAAACTAAAATATTAAATTATGGATTTTAATTATTTGTACCTATCACATTGTGTTTTTTTTTTTGTTTGTTTTTTTTTGGTGTATACATAACATAATGACTCATGCTAAATTTTCAGTTTACTAAAGTTAGCTGCTATAAACAAAGACTGAAGTAGCCAGTGAGGTTCTTGTTAAATAATTTGGATATTAATGTCATATATTGCTAGAATATTTTACATTTTGTTCATAACCTGTGTAGGAATTTCTTCTGTAAATAGAGTGCAGCCCTTCATGGTGGTAGGAGAAGGGAGTCCACACTGTTGGACATGCAAGCTTTCTGCTGACAGGCTAATCACTGTACCAGTGTACAGTTCACAAAAAGTTTATAACTATTCTTTTATGTTATGTTTTAAAAGCCTATTTATCCTGACTGCAGGGGACTGGCTGTGTTGATTTTTATTACTTTGTGGAAGGGCGATATTAAATAACTTAATAAAGGAAATTTTGAACTACTCTCTGTCTTTCTCTGTTTTATTTGGCTGAGATCTGTATCAAATCAAGAACACCTACTCCTATATGTCAGGTTTTTGTGAAACATCTGTGTAATCACTATACAATAAAAACACTACTGTCTACTTGTTTTATAATAATACCAAGTAATAGTGATTGCTATTCTGTGGGCTATGTAGCATGGTAATGGAGCCAAAAATACTGAAAAATGACTCAGTAATGCCAGTAACACTTATGGACTTTACAAATACTTTTAAATTTAAAATGTTTATTAAGTAAGTTAACTATATTTAACAAGGATATGCAAGCTGTTAAGTCTTACCAGATCAGCGCTATAGCCACCACCCAATATGAGCTAATTTTAGCTAGCACAGGAACAAATAAGGACGTAAAATGTACTAAGTTTTTTCATTTTTTGTCTTTTTTTTGTTGTTGTTTTAATTCAATAGGGAATGTCTTTTTTGTAAAACAAAATGTTAAAGGTACTTGTTTTATCAGAGTATTTTCAGTGTAGCTATTATGTATATTTTATCTTTGTTCCATTGTTTTAAAGCACAAACTTGCTGACACCGTTAACAAGTGTTGTAAGTTTTACATACAATCAGCAGGGCTTCCAGGTGGCTGAGGTAGGTTTCCTCACTGGCCAGGATTCCTGACAGAACCCACTTTCTCATCTCCAGTCCCTTCTCCTGGTCCAGGTCCACCTGACGTAAACATAGGAAGAAAAAAAAGCATTGGGAAACATGATAAAACGGTATTATCCAGTCCAGAACACTCATGATGAGAAATATTACATGTAAACAATAAAGAAGTTTTTAATAAAGTATCCAGACAATGAAAACTGAAAACCTCCTGGCTGCAGATAATGTTGTGAAATTTAGGAAGATGAGATTTGATTAAACTCTGTAGGAGTTTTACATTCCAGGAGGCCTACACCAGAGACTCCTGGCATCTAAAGTAGACTGATGTGTTTCTGGTACAGGAGTTGTTATTCCTAACAGTTCAAAGACATCAGTCATCTCAGTGGGAACAATCAAGTCCATAAGAAACTAAGCAATCCATCCAGCTCTGCTATTATAAGGTACTAGATGAAAAAGAAGCTGTATGCTGAGTTAGCCCACCCCCACTCTATGATTTAAGCTTTGAAGATCACCAAGTGTACACATCAGAGGACAAGAATACCACAGATAAGAGAAGAAAAGAGCAAATGGGGGGAGGGGAACTACGTCTCTTTTTGACATCTGTTTAGCCGCAGTGTGTTTGCTGAGTATGTACGGTCTTTTTCAGCAACGCCCTGCCTCACACTGAAAAGCAGTCCCATCTGGGAGCTATATGGTGCACCCTGTGTATTTCATCACTGGGCTGTGGGTGCCTCAGCCAGAGTTGCTTTGTGAATGTTCCCTAAAGGCACCTAGCTTTTTTTTCCAAATGAAATTTAGCTTACTTGTTACTGAGAGTGCTACTCAGCCTGTCAAAGAGTCGGATCATGTCCTCTGTGGCTCTGACAGATGTCTGCAGTTGCATTGTTGGGGCTCCAAAATATAGCACCATGTGTTTTTAAATCTAAAGTCAGAATAACACTTATTTTCAAACATAAACATACACTTAATTAGTTTGCTTTAAACTAATAAAAATACTAAATTCCTCAAGTTTATTGCTTCCAAGAATAAAGCAGCAAAAGGAACAAATTTAGCAAGAAATAAAATTTATAGTAATTAACTTAATCCGAATGGATAAAGCTGACCTGAAATAAACTTGAATGCTCTGAAATGCCTCAAACTTGAATAAAGAGAGGAATCTGCTTGAAAATGTTAAAGTAAATACAACAAAAGATGAAAGGCTCGGCAGCATACAAGCAACTTTTCAGCAAAGAGTGAAGAACCACAGACACCAAACGTATTGAAACTGTGCATGAAGGTAGGACAGTGAAGGACAATGCAGCAGTAAAGAGGAGAAAGCAGCAGCTGTGAGCTGGAAGACACAGTGAACATGTCAGATTTGTTGGTCACCGTAACTTTACCGACTGTGTTGACTCCAGAGAACAGGAGGACTGGGTGTCTCGGCTGTTCCGGTTCTTGGAGCGGAGCCGTGGCGAGGAGGTCGGGGATCCAGAGAAGGACAGAGGGTCGTGGCGAGACTTCTGCTCCTCTGAATGCTCCAGGTCAAAGCCATATGATGGAGGGTTTTCGTTGTAGGAACCATCTATGGCAAACATTCAAACAAAGGACAATAGTCACATGGCACGCCAGCAAACTGCTCGGTCATGTAGTTAACACAGAGAGACATTATGGGAAACATACCAAACTGAAACATCACCCCTTGTTGTATTCCAACACTGTGTCAACAGAGAAACCAGTTGGTGGTGCTAACAGAGCTGTCTGAGACCTGATGGGAAAGTTTGTTGGTCTGAGGTGGTTCGTGTTGTTGTTTATGCACAGAGTTAAAATTTAGATTTCAGAACTGTCAAAATAAGTGATGGCCATTAGACACAAAAAAAACCCACAAACACTAAAACTCTTTTTTACTTGTTTCATAATCTGCTTTAGTAGTAAAAAAAAATCACCGGTAAACAGACACACGGGTCTTTTAACATATTTGTGAAAATAATAGAGCATATAGAAGGTAATATATAGGACCTCAGTGAACTTCTGTGAATTATCTGTGAATATGTCAGGTCTATTCAGTGTCTTATGGAGAAGTCTTGACTCATTGCGTACAATTATTACCTTAATTATAGAAGTTGATATTATTTTGCTCTGGTACACATTATAGAACATTTATGTGTCTTTTAAATTACCACAAATTACTTTGGTACATTACTCACATATTCATAATAATTTGGTCATGTTTCCATTACCATAGTTTGGTGTGAATAAACCTAGCTGCATCATGTAATCAGGCTGCTCGTCTGTAATATACAGATTAAACAATATGGTGTTGATTAGTTACAAATAGAATTTAAAGAAAAAAAACACACATAACTTAAATATTTGGATACATATGAAAGAAAAACATGATTAATTTTAGTTATTCCTTCATGTTAGCGAGTATCGGCTATGTTTTCTACATGAGTCAAATGTTTGCCATTTCAAATCTTTTTTGGAGAGGGTGTTTCCATCTTTCGTTACACACGTTCAAAAGAAACTAAACCACTTCAAGTTAGCATGAAATCCTATTTTATTGCTGCTGTTAATTTTTAATTAGCAAATCTTTTAGGATAACTATTTTGGTGTTCCAGGTAAAAGTTTAACAAACAGTAATTCTTTACTTACATGCAGTTGACATGAAAGAACTGGGCCTCAGCATGAAATGCTCAGGTATGTTTGGCTATTTCATGCTGAGCTGCATAACATAATATAAGTGTTTAAGCTGAGACTTTATAGCATGTCGAAATTTTAAAAGTCAGGAAAACCCCTGCATGTCTAACATGAGTTATTGCACCAGTGTTCTCAGTCAACAAGAAAGACTTCACAGTGGGTTCTACTCTTTTCATATTAAATCCACTTTTAACCTCTATAAACCTGTGACCTACATAAATCCACCATACAGCCTGTTCCAGCCACTGATGCCAGGTGAGCGGATAAATCTGTGAAAAGGTTGTGCAAACCCGCACTACTCTGCTCATGCCAGCTGTGTAAAACAGTGTGTCCTTCTCAGTAAAGAGTTTAGTGGTGTACTCGGGATCAGGCTCCTGTAAATGGTCTGTACTTATATAGCACTTTTACTCAAAGCGCTTTACATATACGTCACACTCACCCATTCACACACACATTCACACACCGATGGTGGAAGCTGACATGCAAGGCGCTCAACCACGACCCATCGGGAGCAATTTGGGGTTTGGTGTCTTGCTCAGGGACACCTCGACATGAGCTCTCCGGGCCAGGGTCAAACCGGCAACCCTTGGGTTACAGGACAACCACTTTCCCCACTGAGCCATGCCGCCCCTGTAGCTTGGCATAATATCCACTTAAGACTCATTTAATCAATGAGATCTCAAATCTCAGGCAGCTGCAAGGCTCTTTTGAAAAGCCAATTAAAATGGGCAGAAAATACAGCATGGAATAGCCCATGTTGGAATATTTACTGCACTTGTCATCCCTGTGACTTCACTCTTATTTAGAATTCCCTTAAGATGAGGATCAACAACTTCTACATCCTATCATTACTGTCAGCCACTCTGACTCACCAACAATTACAATCATTATTATCATCATTATTCTTGTCAAGTAAGTGGTAGCTGGTGGTTACAGATCACAATCAAAGAAAAAAGGGGGAGTGTGTCACATATCTATAAGTGTGGCATATGGTATATAGAGAAGAGGCAACTACACTGGTTTACCACAGCTGGAAAACAGGAAAGAAAGAATTCCAGAAACTGTGGGAAGACAAAGACAAGTCACTCTGGAGAGTCCTGGAGGATAGAAAGGATTACATTCACAGAAGCTGTGACAAAGGATTCAAACACAAATGCTCAGCAGGGGGAGATGCATTGACTTTTTGAAGAAGAGACAACTGCAGCACAAACAGCTTTAGACTGAGGCCGTCCATGTGAAAGGCCTTTCTGTGCTCTACAGAAATTATACATCAGCCCAGAAAAGGATGTATAAGACATCCTCTCTCAGGCAGCTGCCTCAGCACCACAAACCATCAAAACTAACTCAAATAATAACACTGGAATAAATAAAACATGTACCTAGATCTTAAACACTGAGCCATTTGTGCCTTTTTTAAATACACAGAGCTCACTTGCCTGTGGTCAGTGTGAGAAAGTGGACATCACAATAAATCCTCAGTGAGCACAGTTGTTGCAGTGATCACGGGGAAGACTACTGAGGAAGTGTCCAGGCAGGTTTGCCCGGAAAATTCAGCAATTCATCTGCTTCAGAGCGGAAGCAGGCTTTCGGCACAAGGTCATCTTTGCACAAACAGCCCTCACAGAAACACTCCAGCTCTCAATATATTCATTTACAACTATTATACTTAGATCTGATATTTACAGACTCCAACTTAAAGTTAGAGTGTAACCATAAGCAAATATGAGAGCACATTTAATATATTATTTAAAAAGACATTTAGATTAGCGTGTAACTGCTTTGCTAAATGACTTGATGGATTCTTTTACGACTTTGAATTATATCCATTAGTGCTGCAGGTCTTTTTACATGCTACAATGACAACAAAAGACTGCTGTTCAGAAGAAAGAAGAAGGAAGTGAAGGAATAAGTGCTGGTGGATGCCGTTTTGTGAGGAAGTTTGAAGGTAAACACTTAAGAAATGGAGGATCATACTTATTGTGGTATGCCAGAACGAGCAATGGGGAATGAATCAACCTCCTAAAAGAAACAAAAGCATGAAGAGGCGAAGAGACTTTCTGATAAGTGAACACCAGGATGGAAATCACTGAAGAACAAGTCTTCAAAATGACAGAAATTGGTTGTTTTCTGTCATTTCAGGTGATTTAGCTGCTGATACGTCGGCAATATGTTGCTCAATGGTCCCACTTGACAATTAGATGTCAAGAACTGTTACATATATTTTTTTAAGGAATGGGCTTTATAGTTTAATTAATTTCACAAGAAGCTTTTTTACACAGAGGACCGCTGTGCTTCAACAACTTTATCTCTAAGGTTTAGACAGTGGTGGCTGCTTGTGGTTTCAGAACGATGTGTATACTCAGTTTTCCTTTTTAGCCATCACAAAGGCTGTTCCCTGAGGCCCTGTCTCATTCACCAGTCTTGCTCACTGTTGACACAGAAAACGGTTCCCATTATCCAACTGTAATTTCCATCTGTATGCAATTTAAAATGAAAGTTATCCTTCGACTCAGTCTACATCAATAACTTTCATTTACCATCTTAAAAAAAATAAAATAAAAAAAAATCTGGACATTGTGAATCCGTATGTTTGCAAATGTTAGAATGCTTAACTGTAATTTACTCTTTTAAAAACATTAAATAGGATGCATCATTATAAGCATCTATAAAACTGGCTTGTGATGAGTTACTTTTCGGAAACAAAAACATTGAGGTCAAAGCTGCTCCTAACTGAGCTGACACTAATATTGGCCCCTTTTTTGACAAATAAAACCATTTCCTTTTGGGTACATGGGAACAAAATGTTGGAACATTCTCTTTTCTTTATTGAAATATGGTCATGCTTTTTACAAGCACTTTCCATGACGACTGTGGAATCTTATTACAAAACAGCTCTGGTATAACTAGTATAACAATAAAGAGTTGCAGGTTCAGAACAGCCTTAAAACATTTCCAAGACTGCAATGAAATTAAGGGTTTGTGAAACCATTTCATTATGGAAACATGTCGGGATCCAAAGGAATTGCTGCATGTGTCCTGGTGACAAAAACTACATGACTTTGTTTATAGCCCCTTTGTCTACAAGTGGGATGATGGTGACCTACATAATAAGAGGTGGTTTTAACATGTTGCATGTACTGATACTGAAATTTGAACAGATAGAAAACTAACAGCAAAGAACAACACAGCCTATTATAGACAAAATAATCTGAACTACAGTAATACTGACCATTTAAAAGAGCATTAAATCTGTAAGATGAGTGTTTTTATTAAATATCTAAATGACATCCAGTGGCTTAAAATCAGCAGGACTGAGTTTGTGGGTTTTACCCATGAATAACTTGCCTAATCTTCCCTGCCAATGCCAAACAGCTTATCCTGATACTGAGATTCTGCTACACCCGGTACCTGATTGTTTAATGCATACGTGTAATCCTTAATAAGTTGGGATTAAATGTGTTTAGTTTCTTTAGTAGAATACAGACACCTGCTCATGTGAGAAAGATTAAAGAAGATATGACACTGGGGTACCGGCTTGTAATCAGATTTATTTACTTCAATTTAAAATGCCTCTTCAGATTACACAGCTGGCACACTACTGTCATGCTGTGAGTCATCCAGTACATACGTATCAATATCAGTATATCCATCAGTAGATTCAGCGATTACTGCCTAAGCTGATGTTGTGTTTGCAGATAAAAATAAAACAGTATTTCAGTTATTTTGGAGTTGAACTGCTCCATAACACAGACCTGATACTTATAAATTCACATTAAAAGCCATATCAAGAAGGCACCATTACCATTAGCTGAATAAATCACACGTTATAGAATATCACACATAAAGCTAAGGGGTAGTAAAGATGTTCGTACTATGTCCTTCCCTCTCCAGTGTCCAACTATGTGCAGCTTTAAATCATTTCAACTGCAACAGAGACGAAATGAATATGTTCTAATGACATTACATAAGATGGCTGAGCCCAGCAGCTGTGGTTTTGAGCTGCATGGATCTGTGGATCAGAGAAAAGCTGATTTAGTTTAGGACCGTCTCTGAACTCTCTAATTCTGTTTTTCAAGAATTTCATTTGACACTATTCCCACAAGTCAAGCCAAACCACAAATCATCAAAAAAGACAGATATTTATCTGAGTCAGCTTTTAAAACACAATACGTAACAAAGTGCTTTGTTTTTCCTCACTGGCACCATGGACGCATCTAAAAATAGAGCACAAAGATATAGAAGTACTTGACCAAACAACCTGGTTCCTAGCTCTCAAGCTAACTCCTGGAAAATAAATCAGTCATTATGAAGCACTTTCCCTTCCTGCAGCATGTAAACACGAATCATGCTCAGAGGACAATCCCAGCAGTTTAATACCAGGGGCATGCTGGATGCCTCACTGATGACAAAGCAAAGACACGCTCAGAGCCCCTGTCCTAATCCACAGAGATGAACTGCAGTAAATAGACATGGTGGGAGTGACAGATGTGCAGCCGGAACAGTGTCCCAGCATCATATTACCCTGCCACAGGAAAAAAAGCATGTGGCCTTATTTTGCTCTGCGACCAACACAGAGGAAAGAAGTTTCATTTGAAATGCTCTTGTATTTAATTTTCTCATGTTGAGACTGACAGCTTGTGTTTGGTCTCAAAACGCCAGTATCATGTGGCACAAGCATGAAAGCCAACAAATATGAGGACGGATAAACTTGTCAATTCATTTTTGAGGATGACTACGGAAGCCGAGAACGCTTCCATATTTTTTTACACTGTTTTCTCGTGATTATGGGATCATTTATCCCGTGAAAACAAACTTTGTTTTCTTGAGATAATGGATTATTGAAACGCAGGGTCGCGAGGGGACTGGAGCTGTTTCTAGTCCATCACAGAACCAACACTGAGACACAAACATTCAATCAGACTCGCAGTCCTCCTAGAGAGAATTAAGAGACTCAACTTAACACGCATGTCTCTGATGTGGGTGAAGGTGGTCTACACAAGTTCCCTCCAGAAACCTACTGGTTTCCATTCTAACTGCTGCAGGAATCAATGACCTCACTCTAGCACTCCTTTACACTTGGATGGAGCAGTCTGTCACTGAAGGAGCTCTGCAGGGTTGTCAGTGTTCGGGAGGGATATGGGGAGGTGGGAAGGGGGGCCTGTCCTTCAACATGGATGAGAGTTTATCTTCTTTTCTCCAAACACCTCAACTGGTGGGTCTAAGGGGCAACCCAGTACAGAGCTGTTCTGTACTGGGATGCCTGAGTACAGTCAAGCCAAGAACGGACGCGAGCTGACATCAGTTCGAGGAACATCCATCACCGATCTATATTATATCTATATTTTACTCCAATTTTACTTCTATCAAGTCTAACAAAGGGGAAAACTGCGATGTGTCTGACTATTAAGTTGTACCAAATCACTCATTCTCAGAATTAGACGTATACACCGTGATTTCCCTCCCCAGCTGTCATGGTGGTCTATTTAGACCAATGAAATTAGGTGTTACACAGTAACCAATAACCGTAATCCTTCTCTGAGAACTTCCCAGGACATCCACTCTTAGGCAGATTAGCAACTGTCTTATTGTTTTCTTCACTGTGAATTACACCAAATTGTTTGGTAATGACCCTTCCCAGATTGATAAGCAACAGGTACTTTGCTAAGATCATTGATGTTTTTTCTCCTCTGCAACAAACACTTGAATACTTCAAAGCTACAAAATGACAAAGCATCTGCTTATACATATAGACGTGCTCACATTGGTTGATTATCAGTAAAACAAGTGTATTTAATTAGCAGCACCTGGTTGCTACACTTTATTTATATGGAAGCAGGAAGGGTTTTTCCACACAATGCTTCTGTGCTTTGACTCTACTTTTGTTAAACAAATAATAACATTGTGTAATATGTCAGGTTGAAGTTCATTTGACGTTTTATTTACCTAATTTTATGACCTGATAGGAACCAGACATTTTTTAAAATAAGTCCTGATATGTAAAACCTTAGAATTAAACGCAGTGTTGTGTCTTTTTATACCGACTGTACCTGAAGCTTTGTTTAGAGAGCAGAGCAGACACAATTTCTATCCTTTCAGAATGATGAGATTAAATTTAGGCCCCACTTCCCAAAAGTAAAAACCAAACAGCAAAAAGTTTGGCTGACTGAGACCAGCTGGAACAAGAAAAGCAGCATCTATAGTTATGTAATTTGCCACTGGGAAAACAGAATATTGTTGCCTCGTGTGACAAAGACACAATCAGAGCCAGCTCATTGCTCCCTGCTGAGAACATATTGACCGTCCACACAGAAACCAGTCAGCTGATGGACAGAATTTAGATTATGAGCTCCCAGAAATAAATACCCTGGCAAATGTTTGATTGATCCTGCTCAGTAATGGATGGAACTGAAATTCAAGCATCCATAATTTCCCTTAGAGAAAAAATATCCAGTGAAGGACAACCTTTATGCTGCCTCTCTAATGGTTGTATAGATCTGGAGGGAAAAGTTGCACCTACAGAAGGAAAGCAGCAGACGAGGCCAAAGTGAGATGTTATAAATTTGGCACCACTTTATGGCTCCAGCTAATGGATTCTCCTCCGGACTGTGCCGTCACCAGGGAGACAGCAGTGGGAGGGAGGGCCAGCAGAAGGGAGCTGATTGATGGGTGATGGCTTCTCAGACCCCTGATGTGGAGATCCCATCCTGCAGCTCTTTAATTTTCATTTTCAATTTTTCAATCATTTATCTTTACTGATACCAGATCTTCACATTGCAAAGGTTTGGCTTTGATGTCACTGTCCATCTCAGCAGACCATATAAACCATGTTCAAGAGACTCTTATCCATAATAGTGATCTTTGAGTGAAACAGTTTAGACTGGACAGGTACAAACACGGTATGTAATTGTGCTAGATAAAAGGAAAAACTAGGAGAACTTGAGGAAGAGTCCTCTCAATTTTAACCCAAAGTAGGAATGAAAGCTTTCATACAGGATATCAGTAAACATCGGAATGCTGAACAGAATGATAATCTCTGTACATGTGTACTCACATGCGTTAAAATTCTCTATTCCCTCTCACATGTCTTAACTAAATAAATGGGGCATCTGTTATTCTGAATTCAGACGCCATCTGTGTTTTGGCAAACTGTAACAATGTTAGCCAATAAAACATCACATCCTGGCTCATGTGAAGTGTTTGATGAAACTGAAAAGCCCTTTAAACCACAGGGCTGCTGAGGGCAGAGAGGCCCACCAGCTCTTGATTCTGCTCTGCTGTAGGGCAGCCTGAAATTAGTGGGAGTCATTGAGCAGGGTAGGTCAGAAACAGGCACCCAGCCCTGTACACCTACTAATCAGTGCATATTGAAATAGCTCAGGGTGGCCAGACTTCAGCTTGTAATGTGCCCTGTAACAGAGGAAAGGACAGCCCGGTAATTGTTCCAATCTGGCTAAATAAACAGACAATGGAGCACAGGCATGTTCTGGTTATACAGAAATTAGCCTCACAGAAGCAAAGAGAATCATTATCCTTCTTTATCATTATTATTATTGAGTGTTTATAAGGATCAGCTTTGTTTTTTTTTTTATTGCAAACACTAACACAACTGAATCGACTTAACAATCAACACGACTCAGAAATATATGCAGTGACAAGAAAAAATTAAAAATCCAAGTGACCTCTTGTTTCACTGAAAAATTCATCTGCATGTCTGAACAGGATTAAATATTAGTGAATGGTGCTCACCTGATGTGTTTAAATGTGATTGGCTCAGTCATAATCTGCCTGGAAACAGACTTTACAGAACATTTACATTTAATGAGATGCAAATGCTACTAGTCTGTCTAGTCTGTCTGAGAATGACTCAAAACTGTCTCATATTTAAAATTTCCCTTAAAAAAATCAAATAACTTCTTATTTAGTTGTTGGTTTTTTTATTTTCCTGTAACTGTGTGACGGAAATACCCACTGGTGAAGTCATAACGATATCATCAGGGTTATCTTGACTTGTTTGGAACAAAAAAAGCTTGTGTTGTGGAAGTGGAGACACATGGGAATCTACCCAGAAGAGCTGGTCTAATTAAACAAAATGACTGAACTCAACTACCAACAAGTTGGTGAATCAAAGCCTTCATTCCCTCAATTAGTTTGGAACAAAACGTTACCCCAAAACAAACTCTTATGGACGATGACACAACAAGCTCCACGGGTCAGGCTGCTGAGAGAGAGGTGAACTCATACAACACTTAACATTTCATTAGCCATTTCCCTCCACACCCCACAAGCAGCTGAGACATTCCATAAACACTTGGCCTGCCAGCCAGCAGCACAGAGGGCCCTTTGAGTGGGACCAGGGAGGGGAGCTGAGACTGCAGGTCCAGAGGGCTGAGGCTGAGCACGAGGGAGGATCACCGAGCCGAGGGAGGCCCAAGGCTTCATGAACATGCCAAAGATGTTTGTTCTGTTAAAGTCTATCTATTGAGACATATATGACAGTAAAGAGTGGGGCTAACAGGCAAATTTTGAAAGAAAAATTTCTAAACCTGCATTTTTATTCTGACGGGCATGAACACAAAAGCCATTCATGGCTTTTGCTGTGAGAGCAGCTGGCGATGCCTGGCCTGGTGTACTGATGGCTTGCCAGCTTTTGAGCTCTTTACCCAATACAGTGCAAAGCAGAACAGGTGTCTCACTTTCACACACATTTATACACACATGCACAGAGACAAATTTGGCCACCTTAAGCACTGCCCTCATTTCCTCTTGTACATTTACTTTAGGAAAAGGGAGAGGCTGAATTCTTTAGCATCCTTGACCACTAAACCTCAGATGTCGATATCCAGGTACAATGACGGGCCTGTCTGGGCTACCACGAAGGACCTCAAATATTCATGAGTCTGCAATAAACCGGGAAGGTGGTCAAACATTGGTGTGACTCCTGCTGAGGCAGCAAGTCGTGCCAACCTCTGCTCTGAGGCCGAGACATTCAGGCAGACTCCAGTCACCTTTCAGGGAGACGCTTCCTATTAATGTCACAGCTGTCCCAGACAGACTCGTCTATGTGGAGAAACTGTGCTGCAGACAGACAGAGGAAGGCTCGGCTAAATGCATCCTAAAAGAAAATCTCCTGCTTTTTTGCTAGGATTATGATTAAACTAATGGGAGATTTATTATTCCCTTTTGGATGCGCTTTTTCGTTTTTACACTACAACACATTAACCACAACACGGTCAAAATGCCTGGACCCTTCCTCAGCTACAGCAGAAAGCCAGCAGAGCCACAGGCATGTCAGTGTCATGATGATAATTAATTATGGCAAAATAAACCCATCAGAGACTTGGCCTCCTTAAAGGTCCACAGCTAATCAGTAGCGCTATTCACAGTCAGGGTTGACAATTGACCCAGATAACCAAAAACTAGGAGACAATACACATTATTCCACTTTTAGAAAAAAAAAAAGTCCACTGAGATGCATCAATTTTAGACTGGCCATGTTATAGAGATGCAGCAGTGAAGCAGCAGGATAAGCAGTTAGGACATGTAGATAAGGAGACGTTTGTTTCCCAGGCAGATACAGACTGCCATGATGCCAACCACACAACACCAAGTGACGTCAGATCTGTCTTCTGCAGCATTCATAGCTTTCATCATAAAGTATAAATATAAACAACAGATCTTGCAATGGAAAAAAAATAGGGGTAGTCTCTGACATGTTTATTGTACTGTGCTCTTTATAATAGTGGCTCAGTTGTATCTATCTGGAGCACAAATTGTCTTTACAACACTGAAATTAGGCTTTCTTTACTGGGCTGGTTTAATAGATTTCAGCTAACACCACAGCTTTAAATGCAACCCAACAAAACTTTCCAAATGCTCCAAAAAAACATTAGAAAAACCCATCACAAACCACAAAAAAAGAGCAGTGATTGCAAAAAACTTGCCATAAACTGGCTCCCAGCCTGAAGCCTAATCCATCAGTGTACACAGTAATGTTATTACAACATCAAAAAAAAAAAAAAAAATCTAGACTCCTGATAATCCACAAAGCAAGGTCCACATGAGGCAGCTGTGCCATTATGTCAGCAACAAGCCTCTGAACAAAAGCTGAGCCTCAGGCTGCGAGGCAGGGTGAGTTAAGCAGAGGGTGTCAAACAGACGAGGGTGCATTAAAACCGGAAACTTCACAGATTTAACACGTAACACACAAGTTGATTCGCGACAGGATGAACTTCTCTGGCTGTGAAAGTAGCAGCAAAAAGCTGTCACAAGTCAAAGTTTCCTACTGTACATGTCAGGATAACAGAGTAGCCTCCTGAGATGTGTTTGCCAGTTATGGCTAGTGAGCGGACTTTGACATTTTTTTGTTTTATTTCTGCCTGACCATGCCAAAGAGACGTCCCAAGAGTGTGTTTGCAGTAGTCAGTGACCAGTGGCACAGTGAAGTAACACAGATCTAAAGGATTTCAACATTACAGTCATCCGAACAGCACGCAGGCTTTCACTTCATGCTGATTATGTCACAGGCTATCTACTTGTTTGTCACATGTTTTGTGTCAAAAAGCTTTAGACCAGATCATTTATATAACAAGGGGGAAAAAATCCAACACTGCTCATCTGCTTAATGTGATCCTCAGATGATAACACTTATTTTGGGGAAGAAGCAGACAATTCTGCACCTCCAATATGATCTGCTGTCAAAATTTGGCCTCAACCAGCTACAATTATATGTCCTTGTGTGTCACTCATTTTGATAAACATTCACGCAGGAGGGAACACTTGTTCCCACCTCTCCATCTGTCCTTGAAGCTAGCCAGTTACCCAAACCCCTCTCCTTATCCCACTTAACATTGTTATATTGTTACCGTGTCAATACTGATGCTGAATGAGTGATTCTTCTATTGTGTTCACCCATCACAACAGGAAACATTGATGGCAGGCGTTTTGATTGGAAGCCGCGTGACACACTTTAAGCCTCTCAATCCTCTTTTTTTTTCATTTGAGCAAGTTGTCAGGGCTTTTTCCAACCCACCTCGTGTAACAAAGGGCCTCCCTAAATTTATCACGCTAGACAAACCCCTTTAAGTTAATTACTCAGCACCAAGGACAACAACACTGATGTGTGCTGACACGAAAACACTTGGGGAGAACAGGGTTGGGCGGCCAGGAAGCCTGAGGCACCCGACATCTCAGTCAGAGCATCTCCCTGAGAGTAATAGAGCTCAGTGGGCAAAAAGCAGAAGGGGGTGAAAAGGAGAGGGCATGCTTGTTTACAAAGAGTAAAAAAAAAACAGTTCCTAAAGAGATGCAAAAAGCACTGGGTTAACGTGAGAGATTAGTGTATGTGCAACGCTTCTTGTCCATCAAACCCCCTGATGGGAGCTGATCGTGCTAGGGAAGAGTTAACATTTACTCTGTACACAATAAGAATGAGGGCCGGAAGGAGTTATCAAACCTGGCCTCCTTTTTTTTCCTGCAGGGTGCTTTCATCTGACTAACTCTCTTGCCTTCAGTTAAAACAGCTAAAACTTAACTTCTTAAAACCTGTTTTAAAAATAGGTTAAATCCAGAAAGCATTTTAAGATAGATTTAGCACACCAGGTCAAAAAACTGGGACATCATTAAAGAGATTGCAGGTATATTTTACACATCAGTGACTCATTCAGGATCAAGGCCAGCACGTGCAGAAATATTTCATCTAGTGATTAGATAAGATCATCACTTTACACCCACCAGCCCCACTTTAGTGCTTTTGATCCTGAAGAAGAAAGGGTTAAAGAGCATGTGTGTTTTGCAACAACCTACCCAGATCTCCTTGAACACTGTTGTCATGTGAGGTCCTGCTGGATGTGGTTGAGTCTCCATCACTGGGCCACATCTGGCCCGATTTACGGACTCCAAGGATGGGGGCCTCCGAGACCATGCCCTGCTGCTTCAGACATTTGTGTGAAAGTGGTGTAGGTGGGCTCCCGCTGTCAAGGGACTGCTGGGAGGGTGAGCGGCTTTTCTCCCTGAACATATGATAGGTGGTGGGGCTGGGCGACACGTGGCTGGACTGACCTGAGGAGAAGTCCTCCTCACTGGATGTCAGATTCTCATTTGAGCTGCAGTCTGGTGTATAGCCTCCTCCTAGATCATCAAAGCTCCCAGGAGAGTAGGAGCGCCTTGGCCAGGTGTGGTGCGCATCCTCCTCTATGCTGCGGTTTCTTATGTGGATGACTCGAGTGTCCCCTTCAGCCATCATTCCTCCAACATATACACTGGTGTAAGGCTGACACTCCACTGGCTGCTTCTCAGACTTTTCCCCGCTGGACCTCATCCCACCATCTTTTAACATATGAGAGTTGACTTCAGCATCATCATTTGACTCATTGTAGCTGCAGTTCCCTTCAGTGGATCTGGCTCTCTGAACAGCCTTGCTGATGTCCCCTGTGGCAGCTGACAGGTTCCCTGGCAGGGAATGTAGGGACCTCTTTTTCTCCATCTGCATTGCCTGACATCCCAGGGTGCTGATCTTGTCTGAGACCTCCCTGTCATTGACTCTGACCAGTCCTCGCTCATGGTGGTACTCCATATTGACATAGAAGGGTTTCTCCTGACTGCCTATCACTGACAACCCCTTACCATCACCGGCTGTGTGAGAGTTGACTCTTCTGATGCGCTCAAAGTTGGATCTCAGAGCTGCCACCGAGCCAGTCCCCAGTGGGAAATCAGGAGGCTCAGAATCATGGCGGACAGGTGACATCCCTCCTTTCTGTTTGGCAGGGCATGAACCATCAAGCTCTGCCTCTGGGTGTAGTTTACACCTTGCCGTCTTGCCAGGAAGCCTTGGTTGCTGCTCCTCTGCTGGTGCTTCATCTGCATGAGACCTTCGGCTGTCTGGACCACTGGGCATGTCTCCATCATTTGACTGGGACATCCGTTTAAATCCCCATCTCTGTCCATCATAAGATTTTCTCTCTTTTGCCAGCAGAGTCTGCAGGTAGATCATGCGAAAACGCTCCTTGTTTACTTCTTTCTCCAAGTGCCTGATAGATGACTTACATTTGTCCAGCTCCTGTTCAATGTCCCCTAATGATTTCAGCTCCATGCTAGGCGGATCAGACTCAGGGAACTGGGCTCTCCATGCCTCCACAAACCCTAGTGGTTCAACCATTGTCAACACCTTGGCATGAACTGTTTAATCCTCTAACAACATGAACACACAGATTCCTACAGCATCTACTAAACTAGATTGTTTACAACTTACAGCTTCCATAGCTAAAACACATAAATGAAATAGTTTCTAAATGAGGCTCCTGTTTCAGGAGAAAACTCGTTTGTATTTTACTCACAAGCTCAAAAAAGACTAATCCTACAGTGGCAACGACAAGTCCAATCTATATCCCCTTTAAGAAAGACCAAAAATCTAACTTTATCCTTATTTTCGTGTCCGATCCAGTTTGTTGATCGTCTGTTCTCTGGAGATCCTCTGCCTTCCTCTGTGTTTGGTGTCAGACTGACTAGCAGCCCTCTGGTGTTTTGGCTCTCTGTCAGTCGCAGCAGAAAGAGGAGGGGCTACACGGATGAAATTTAGATTTATACGCTCCATACAACATAAAATGACAAGGTTGGTTTGTTATAATAATGCAACTTCTAGTCGAAAACTGTGACTATGTAGAGATGATAACGCCAAAAAGAAATCCATGCAGACATATAAAAATGGCATTAAAACGTATGGTTTTAATGGACATAGGTGGCGCTTTCAAAGGAAAAACTAAATGCGACGAAAATGACCAATTTTTCTTCTCATTAAAGTCCTTAAAATTAAGTGGGCTTTCAGAACAACTACCCTTTACTTATATAGTCTTGATTATTTCAACACTTATTAGAAACAAACTAATCTTTTCCTCTTTCCCATCCAGCTGCTGACATGTTGGTTAACGACGCACACTTGACTCAGAAACTCTGTCTAATCCTTTCAAAGTTCATTTTGCCAGTCTCGCCTGGCTCGTGAAGGTGTCGCCACCTGACGGTTTTGGTAAAATTGACCGAGTGGTGCGTTCAAAGACAAACCGGACATCCTATATTTTTCTGGAATTGGTTCAATTTAAATGTATTTAATTTAATTTCTTTATACTATTTTGAATATTTCTGGTACTATACGTTTAGAAAACTCTTTTTTTTTTCTTGAGCGATGGTTTGTAATGCAGCTGTTCCAGTTTTTCCCCGTCATGCTGGTTAAATATTCAATTTTGGGATTAAAAAATAAAGATATTTTATAAGTCTATAATAGCATTACGTTTTTAAATGTCAGATACTGAACGCGGCTTGAATGAAGGAGTTTATTATTATTATTATTATTATTATTATTATTATTATTATTATTATTATTATTAATATTATTATTATTATTATTATTACCCGGATGACCATTGTGCGAGGTTAAAAACAAACTTTAAAAAAAAAACTTGAAATCATCACCAAAGCTACTTCCTGTTAGCAACCGAGTCATGACGCTTTTACGGTTTCTATGGGGTTGTTAACAGTCATACCTTTTTCTAGTCAGCTGAATGCGTATCTGCGAAAGTGGTGAATACATTTATTGAAAAAGACCAGAAATGCATTTTCATCATTTATGAATAGTTGGTTCTCGACCAAAAAGCTTTTACAGGTTATTTTAACGGACTAGCAAGCTCCGACAGTAAGCTTATTCGCGTTAGCGTTAGCTGGCTAATCTAACGTCTACAGCACGCAGAGTAAAAGGAGAACAAATTTCCAAGATGAGCGAACAACTGAAATTTATAGTAGAACAACTTAACAAGGATCCATTCAAGAAAAAATTTAACCTCATCACGTTTGACTCGCTGGAACCGATGCAGCTACTGCAAATTTTAAATGATGTTCTGGCCGAAATAGACCCAAAGGTAAACACTTAGTTTCAGCAATTGGTGTACTAGTGTCAGTGCTAAAAGTGGTGTACGTTTAACGTTATGTTTTGTTTTTGTTTTTTTAAGCAAGTCATAGACATCCGTGAAGAAATGCCTGAGCAAACTGTAAAGAGAATGTGCTCTCTGCTGGGGATGTTAAAATATAAACCTCCGGGTAACCTCTCTGATGTGTAAGTATTATCCATTTCAGATACCCCCAATGTAGTTGGTTAAGGACATGTCAAGATCTCTCGTCTTGATATTTATTTGCTTTTTACACAATTATACACTTTTGAAATGATTCACTATTAAGATTCATGTTTGTGCTCAAAGTATCTTCACAACGATCACAGAGATAATGCCTTGTTATTCTATTCTGTCATTGAGTGTGTGATTGATCCACATGTTTGCCTGATTTTTTCTGCAGTTTGCATATGCTTTTCTGTTTTTAATCCTTGGCAGAAGCAGCTTTAGACAGGGCCTGGTTACTGGTAGCAAACCTGTGGTTCACCCTATCCTCCACTGGCTGCTGCAGAAGGTCCCTGAACTGAAGAAGAGAGCTTACCTGGCCCGTTTTCTGGTGAAGCTTGAAGTGCCTGCAGATTTTTTGCTGGACGACGTCATTGGTGACACCTATCATCAGGTAGTGAAGATACAATTGCTATTTTCTCTAATTTTCACTTTGTTGGTGCTGCTAATTTCTTTAATACATAATACATGTTTACAGTATGAAGAGCTTGTGGAAGGATTTAAAACATATCATAAGGAGTGTGAACAGCTGAGGACTTCAGGCTTCTCCACAGCAGAGATCAGGAGGGTATAAACACCCAATTACATAAAAGTTACTAATATAAAAAATTAATAATGTCAAGTTTTCATAAATAAGACTGTTGCATAGCACACATTCTTTTTTTTCAGTGATCTTTCTGTAATCCATGTAGATCTAATAGGACACATTTTTATGCTGAACTGATAAGAAACACGGCCCTTATCTGTATTAACAGGACATTAGTGCCATGGAAGAAGAAAAAGATCAGCTATTCAAACGTGTGGAGAGGCTCAAGAAGAGGGTAAGGTTTTCTCTTGTAATGCCCAAAAAGCTTTAGGATTCACCTATAATAAAAAAGTGAGCTGTGTCATATATTTTCAGCTCTTATTAGACCTAGCAGGCACATGACAAGCTCCGAAGCCCTCCAACAAGGCTGACAAGTGTTGAGGTCCTGATTTTATAGGATTTACTTGTAGGCCCTGTCAAAAGGTGAAACCTAACTCTGTCAGAGGGGCTTGCTTATTTCTGCCGACCATATGATAGCCAGACATCAATCATCATCATCATCGTCGTCATCAATTTAACTTGTTGATCCACTAGGTGGAGTCACTGCCCAACCATCAGCGAATGTTAGATCAGGCCAAACAGCTGCGGGTTGAGAAGGAGAGAGAAGAGTCACTGACTCATCAGAAGCAAGACCAGAAGAATCAGGTAAATGATTGTTTAAGGTTTATCTCTGATCTTTTTTCCTTTGTTTTTTATGTAAGAAAAAAGTATCATCTACTATTCTAGGTGTTGTTTTTCTCACTTTATTGACCCGCTATGGATTAAATTTATTATTTTCGTGCAGCAAATTTTCCAGAGATGCTTAGAAACATTTTTTTTAACAAAAAACAAAGCAGAAAACCAAAAAAAACCATCCTTTTAATACTTTCATTGTGACTGGAAATTTAAATGTTTAAAAGTGATAATTTGATCTCTGGCTCTACAAAACTTGATAGGCACTGTCACTTAATAGGCTAAATCAAATGTTTTTGTTCAGCGTTGTTAATTTACCCATGCTATTTGCACTAGTCATTGTTTTTCATTTGTTTAGCTTTTCCAGGCAGAACAAAAACTTCTGAGGTCACAGCAACAGTTAAAGGACTTGCGACAAGCATCAGCTGATGCCAGCCCAGAGAGTGAGTGGTCCTGTCCTGCTGCTGTCTCTGCAGGCCCCAGCTAGATGAGATGTTCAAGGGCACTGTACAGTGCGAGGAGGGTGGGGTGGGAGGCCTCAATGCTGATAGGCATTCATATGTTGAGATCCTCTAATTATACTGATCTTTGATGTGCTATAATAGAGCTTATGTAGTGTTGAAATAGTCTCCTTTTGTTCCTAATTGTTATTGGCTTCTTTAGCCAGAGAAGAGATTTACACATTTGCAGTGTCTAAAATGACCCATGTAATGCAGACGAGGTTGAGCTAAAGTAACTTCGCACAATACCTGCATGTGCAGTTTCCAAGTGTCAGGAAAAGCTAATTGGGATTCTTGTTTAATATCAGTATATTTTTTGCAAGCATTAGTAGTTTCCATCATATTTTTTGTTTGGCATATATACAGTTTGTCAAGTTCTGCTTGCTTTAGGGCATCAAAGATGTGACATTTCTTGAGAAGAATAGTAAACTCCAATCTGTGAATGAGAATGTCTTATAGTGGTGAATACTGGTTGCAGCAGCTTCAGAGGTCAGTGTGATCTTTTAAGCAGCTGATTATTTAAACCAGTATTCACCATTATAATCTCTCTCATTTAGGCATAATGAAGAGACTTGAAGAAGAAATCAAGATAAACTCCTACATGGTCTCTGAGAAACTACCCAAAGAGCTGGAGGGTATGAGGCGTACAGTGCAGTACCTGCAGAAGGTGGCATCAGAGCCTGCTATGGGCCAGGCTGATCTCCAGGACCTGGAGGACAAGGTGAGGATCAGGATGTAGTATGATGTATTTTACCCTCATACACTGCAAGGCTCTCATGTGTTCAATTTTTCATGTTCTTTACTGTGTTTTCTCACAGATAAAAGAAGTGGATTCTCAGATAAACCAGCTGATTGAGCAAAGGATGATGAGAAATGATCCAATAGATGACAAACTCACACTTTATAGGCAACAGGTGCTATCTTAAGTCCATATCTTGAATGTTTTTAATCTCTTTTATATTTTATCTTGTACAGATTGGACCCTGTAGGCACTGATTGTAATGTTAACGGTTATTACATATCTCTTAACTCTCTTTACATTGTGTGTTGTTATAAAAAGAAACCTGTAGCATAAACCCTAGTGTCATGTCTGTATGTCTAATGCAACATGATGTTTACAGGCCTCCATTATCACTCGAAAGAAGGAATCAAAGGCAGAGGAGCTTCAGGAGGCGAGGGAGAAGCTGGCTGCTGCAGAGAAGGAGCTGAAGCAAAGGACCAGCCAGACACAAACCTTACATGGGGAAGAGGTCATAAGTGGAGACGAGGTACACTGTTGGTTGCCATGTTCACACAGCATTGCAGTCACTAAATAGCAGTTTTTTTGGGTCTTAGCAATATTACTTTTATAGCCAGGGTTGGTTTTTAGATTGTTTTAGATTTGGTTTTACAGTGTTTTATCTCAGTGTTTCCCCACACCACTAGACCCCAGAATTCATGACAGCGTTTCCTTGGTCCTTTTAACTTGCTTTTACCCTCTGTGATGTGTGTGTGTTTGATGGGAAGGGGTGTGGGGTGGGCTTGCTGCTCTTGAGTTGGGGTTCTGGGGGATTTTACTCTCTGTAAAGCACCTTGAGTTGCTATTTTTATGTATGAAAGGTGCTATATAAATAAAGTTTGATTTGATTTGATTTCAGTTTCTTTAAAGTAGCACTATGTAACTTTCTGACCACAGAGATGGACTACAAAACTTTTACAAATTTTCTCAGTGATGCGCCTCCGGTTGACGCTAATTCTGCACCCATCTTGCATCCTACCTGTACAGTGAGCTCTGCGGCCAGTAAAAGACAGTCTTGTCTTGACTCTCGTCTTATCTCTTGCTCTGTTCTTTTCTTTTCCTCTCTTCCTCTCATAATGTCTTGTGTTTCTTTGTTGAATCAGTCACGGTGTGCATTCAAAACGGTTGGTGTGTTTACGTCTGCTTTCTGTAATGTGCAGTTTCTCTGCCTCAGCATTGGCTCCAAAAATGTACACAGTAGATGTCACTGTGCTATCAAGCAAGTCAGGAATGTGAAGTTTTAAGGTCAGAAAGTTACATCTTTAAAAATATGTGTTTCTCCGTCAGACTTTCTCCATCGTTGGGGGGTGCCTCACTGATAAAATCTGCCAAAATTCAGTAGTGCTCCTAAAGGTGTATACTATAACTTTGGTCTTTAAACTTTATTACCACAATGGGGCGAAGGTATTGTTTGCCTTTCAGGAGCTACACCATTGTTTTAGTTACTGTGCTTTTTACATCTATTTATATCTGTTAACTACTAGTTTATTAATTTACTACTGCTAACACCATCTACATCTACGCTCTTCTCTTCTGGTAGCTTGAAGGCCAGACTACACACTTCACTAATTCCCATCCCATCTAGTGGTACAAAATACAGGAAAATTCAGACGTCCCCTTAAGTTTCCTGTACCTTTGTCTTATACGTTTAGTACATAGGTGTTCTTTAAGTAAAATCATAGATATTACTTTTTAAATTCTTTTCTTAGCTGTAATTGAATTATTTGATGTTTTTTATATTTTGTTCTGCAAAGAGCACATTGAAAGCGGCGTTTAGCTTAATTAGCTTTACGTCTAACAATGTTACTGTCAGCAACAGGAAGAGAAAAGGACTCCACATGATTCTCTTCTTTATCTGAAAGATAACCACTAACATCACCTATAAACTCCAGCTTTATCCAAGTGCACTCTAAAAGATTAGCAAACCACCGAAAACTCAAGAGGCTATTTCTGTTCTTATCCAAACACAGACGGGCTCACTGTCTAATGTTACTTATCCCTTTTCCCTACTCTCCCCCACATTCCCATGTAAGCCATAAATAGAACACAAAAAAAGAGAATATCCAGATCAAGGAACTGTACTGGACAAACTTCCTGAGTGTAGGCCCTTTTCTTTATAGTTACTGTAATCAATCTATTTAATTCAAGTCAACTGGACATATTAAGCAGACTTGAGCCACAGAAACGTTTTTCTTTATTTATATCTTATGACGAGGATGTACTCCCCCCCGGCCCCTATCAGATACATGTCACATTGATGAGTAGAACTGAGCTCTTAACACTGCAAAGAAACTTAAACATCATGTTCCACAGAAGTCAGAAAGCCTGAGGCATTTGCTGCACATACATTAAGCTTAAAGCTACAGATCACATTGTTAACAGTTCTGGGTTATCAGAGAGATGCTGATGAATGTGGGTGGTGCTGTGACTGTGTGAACCTTTAGGGTTATAGATTTTTATAGACCCAGTATTTGACACTTGTAAACGTCTGCGAGATGAGACGTGGGTTTTCTGCAGAGGCAGAAGAGTCACATTGTGTCTAAGAGAAGCAAAGCCAAAGCACACACAAGATGGACAACTTCTTGAAGCCTCTTCAGCCTCTGATTTTTTTTCTTTAAACATTACATTTACACACAAAAACAGGCAAAAGAAACATAAAACTAACATTTTCAATGTTGTGGGCAAAATTTAGACACAAAATAGCAGTGGAAAAATGATTTCCAACATGTTTATTCTCCACAGGAAGCGCCAAGAAAACAATTATTTTAGCTATACACTTGGGGAAGACTTGCAAAATGTTCTTTGTGACGGGAAGAAATGTTATCAGATGTTGTGGAAAATGTGGTTCCTATTTTTAGGTACTCGCAATAACACGCAAGCTCACGAGTTCAACCACTTTTAATGTTTTACAATTATGCCAGTACATTACCATTAAATTGAAACCCTTTAAGTCTGACTTAAATTATGAGATGGAGCTGTTTGTACAGACAAAGAGGCTCTTGAGACTTTACATGAATGAAATTAGTGGAAAATGTTTAGTCAAACTCAGCTTATCAGACTCCTGCGTAGTTTTGGGCCATCAGCCACGGTGGAGATGATCACTTTATCAAAGGTATTTTCCATTCTGACCATTATGTGTCATCACATGCCACCCACCAACTGCAGGGTTTCTCTAAGGAGCTTAATTACATCCTCTTGCCATTGGTTGGCTGGTATTATGAAATTCTTGTCAAGCAGCCTCATCATCGGTTTAAATTTAGTCTTCATTTAGTCAATACACTTATCGCAAGTTGGAGGAACTTTTTTTGTCATAAATGGAAGAGCCTAAAAATTGGTAATTTGCAGTATTCTGTTTTAAGTCTCATATTGCATCTCACACATAGATTCTTTAGTAATTTGCTGCTGTGATGATGACTTTTCTGTGTGATAGTTTATATGATTGATGTCCAGTTTAACTGCACTTGTTTTGGGTCTGCTGTATTGTTTGCTCACTCACTCACTCACTCACTCACTCACTCACTCACTCACTCACTCACTCACTCACTCACACACACACACACACACTCTCTCTCTCTCTCTCTCTCTCTCTCTCTCTCTCTCTCTCTCTCTCTCTCTCTCTCTATCAAGCTTCAGGGTTCCCCCAAAGGACATGGAGCACATTCTGCATTTTCTGGGGCTGTTCTCTCGTGTCCATGTTCATTTATAGCTGCTCTTTATTGTGGAGGAGTTTCAACATGTCCCAGCAGACATCAGGGTGGGCAGTGACTGAACATTCACTCGAAGCACTTATTCTGTCAGATGAAGCGGTTTGCGACACGTAGCTGGCTGTGAATCTGGAAGGATCAAGTGACTGTTTCAGATCATGTCGTGGCCCTCGGGTCCCTCTGCTGCAGCCACCGCGGTTCTTTAATCCCTTCCCTCCGCTGTCTCAACCCATTGTCTTCTCTCATAGCCTTTCATAGTATCTCAGCTGTTCCGGACACCATGATGTCAAATTTAGACTGAGCTTGACGGCATTTTCCAGGAAGCTTTTGCAGTGAATTTTTTATAACAAAAACTCCTGTAATTAAGTTATTTTGTACTAACAACATATGCGTCAAAGGGAAGTTTTTTTGTAATGAGTAATGGATAAATTTGTGATTTGTGATGATTTATAAGAACAGTCTTATGATAATATACATATAATCCATATAATTTCTTACATCAATATTTGCTAATATAGCTGAAAGACTTCTAAATGTTATTATTTTATCATCTTAAGGGTCATTTTAAGTGCTTTTTTATCTCATGATTCTCTTTAAATTTGTGTCTTTGCTCTTTAAAGCTGAAACGTTTAGTGGCGAAGCTGCGCAGCAAGGGAACTGCATACAAGAAGAAACGTCAGGAAATTGCTGAGTTGAAAGCAGAGTATGGAGTCCTGCAGCGAACGGAGGAGATCCTCAAACAGAGACACGAGACTGTCCAACAGAGACTGGTAACTCAGCCAACTCCTGAAATTTTGTGCAAGACGAGCAGTTTCAACAAATGTGTTATTCATAGTGATACAGAGGAAGGACTGGGATCTATATGATGCTTATATGTTAAGTGGTTTGAAATCAGTACAGACCATCAGGAAAAGTTGAAATCATATGTGCAAATTATCTTTTGTGATTTTTCTTGGGCTTTAATGCTGCATTGTTTAATCAGCTGACTTTAACAAGTGTTACTTGAGCAATAGGATTAAAAAAAAAGAAGAAGAATCATCTTTTTAATAATTTCTTCAGTTCCTGTATGGACCAGAGAAGCCCTCCTCACTGCTCTTACTGCCCTCACTGCTCTCTATTACTGTGACTGTTCTGTCCACTCTGAACTCAAAGTGCCCTTCCAAACGTGCTGTTTTCACGTGATCTTCATTCACAGCTCATTTTAACAGTGAAGCGATACAAGCTTCCAGGAAATGGCTTCAAACCTTTGTGAGGGCCAGTCACCTGACTTGTTGATAGGTTGACTGACGCAGACTGAGCTGCTATTTCTGATGGCAGCATCTGCTGCTCCTTCTCTCTCTGCATCCCACACTCGGATTTGTTAGAGCAACGACAGTTTTCCCTCTGATCACATGTCTAGCTGACAGCGTCTCCTCTCCTTTTATAGGTGCCTATTCTTTGAACTGCGTAGATCTGCAATTGTTTCTTTTGCACCCAATTAAATAATGGGTGATCCACTAATGTAATCCAATATGATGTTCTTTCCATAGTTTAATTTATTTATTTATTCTTTTCTTTTGTAAGATTTTAAGCTTTGAATTTAAAGTGTTTTAAAGCATTTAATCAGCGGCAGCACTAAAATAAGAATGATAATAACGCAGATTTGGGTTGTCACATCATAACTTTTTCCAAGTTCAGAAGGTGGCAGAGTAACATGAATGAGTTAGTTTTGTAAGAATCTTTTTGAAAATGATATGCAACTGTACCTACTGTTTTTTACAGCAAATTGTGGAAGCTGAAAAGGGCATCTCTGGATACAGTGACACTCAAGAGGAGCTGGAGAGGGTGTCCGCCATCAAGAGCGAGCTAGACGAGAAGAAGGGCCGCACTTTGGATGACATGTCTGAAATGGTGAATGAATCAAAACTCATGAACCATTAATAAGGATGCACAAAATTTGATGAAATTTCAGACTAGATCCAGTCTAGTTTAAGAAAACAGGGCTACTTCCTTATGGTCACAATACAGTGTATTATTTTCATGGTGGATATTTTACTTGTCACATCAAGAAAAAGAAATTTTCGTCAAGAGATGCACCACCACGGTGAATTATCATGCAGAAAAACAGGATTCATCTTAAGTTGAATGCAGCCATCGTAATCATCAAGCCCTAGACGCCTCTTACCACAGTCACTGGTTCAACAGCTTGTTAAAATCTGGAAGTTCTTATTTTTACCTGCTGACTAATTGTTTCAGAAAAGCAAATTATTGAGTAATTCCATAACTTTTCCATAACCAGAATGCTCATGTTAAGTAAAATAGGTTTGTAAATTTTCCCTACAAAATTAAACAGCTTGACATCCACTAAGTGGTGGTGATTTAAAGGCATCGTCTTTATTTAAGATTTCTCTTCTTTTGTCTAGTTGTAAACTATTGTGGGTTATTGTGACTTTGTCATACAGGTGAAGAAGTTGAACTCGATGATAGTGGAGAAGAAATCAGCTCTTGCACCAATTATAAAAGAGCTGAGGTCACTGAGACAGCGGCGTGAGGTGAGTGAAAAAGACTTCAACTTCACAATGTAAAAAAACTAACCAGCTAACCTCATTTAAAGGAAAACCAGTATCCAGCTGTCACAACAAGATAGCACTGTTCCCATTTCACCCGCAAATCAGCAATGTAAGAATCCAGACATAAAGCGAATAATAAAAATGTACTCTAGACTGACACTGACAGAATTCTAACTGATGTAAAAAGGATATAATTAATTTATACACCAAAGGAGGAGAAATATAATGAAACAGAATCTGTCATAAATGTGAAAGGAAATACTGTGATGTGCCTGCAAACAAGTAGGGACTTAACCTGTATTGTGTGCTATCCTGGACAAGGTCCATTAGGAATAAATTACCAAGTCCATAAATAAAGTACACAATGGGAAAGCCCCCCCACATCGCCGTGCTGAAGCCGAGGATTACATTTTCCTACACATGTTCCCAGAATCACTCTTCCAACTTACTGGGTAATGTCCGCTGACGAGGAGCTGCAACAGGAAGACATAAATAGATAGTTTTAAGAGCCTCTTGGAAGTTAAACTGACAAACTACCAGCTGTGATATTATGCTGACGTGAAACGGTGCTATTCTATGTTTCTGGCTCAGTATAATAATGGAGTTTGTACAATGTTTGCAATCATTGTTCTAACAGGAGCTAAATCAAGAGTATGATGAAAAGAAGACACGATATGAAAGCTGTGCTGCTGGTTTGGAGAGCAACAGATCTAAATTGGAGCAGGTATTGAGTTCTTATACTCATTTATATTTAATATAGTTAACAATTTGTATGTCACATGCATATATTGTCTATTTTTGCTTAGCTATTCGGTGTATTT
Source organism: Melanotaenia boesemani (assembly GCF_017639745.1). Taxonomy (NCBI): domain Eukaryota; kingdom Metazoa; phylum Chordata; class Actinopteri; order Atheriniformes; family Melanotaeniidae; genus Melanotaenia; species Melanotaenia boesemani. Next base: position 29,638,066 of record NC_055692.1, read on the forward strand.
AATTCTTAGGAGGTAAAGGCATTGAGGGAGGAGATAGCGCAGAAGGAAAACCAATACCATTACATCAACTCTATGTCAGAGGCAAGTACTTTTATGAGATGCTTGCAAATTGCTTTTTTTTAGCTGCATTTGGTGTATTACCATATTTTCCCAGTCACATTATGCTTAATCAGAATTTATCACACATTATCCACAGCTGCAGAATTTTCATAAGCAACCTGCTATTCCACAAACACCCACTGCAACCATAAACTCTGTCTTTGCATCTGCAGATAATTGAGATGCAAATTCAGCGGGCAGCTGAAGAGATGAAGGCCTACGTGTCGTCTGATCCACAGGAGCGGAAGAAGGCCATCAGGTGAGCCCGCAAAGCCGGGCCAGCCAGCTGATCACAAGTTGAATAAACCTTCTTACTTTAGGAAGCTCTTATTACAACATAGTCAGTTAATCTGCTGCCACTCTAGTCGTTCATACATTACAGACAGCTGTCAGAAACTTGTTACCACACCCTGTGAAACCACACCTTTACTTAAAAACACAGGTTGAGAAATGGCTTTGACTTACTGTATACTTCTTTTTGCTTGTTTGTAGGGAAGTGTACATGAAGAACATTGCAGAACAGGAGTTACTTGGCAAGGTGAGCAAACTGCGTTAAATTGCTGCTCAATAGATCCAGTGCATCAATACTTGGAAATATTCCCGTTTTCTATCAAGAACATGATCTGACGACTGATAGATTCTCCAGTGAAGTTTACCTGAACCGTACAGAGCTTTCGATGAACGTTACATTTATCGCTTTTAATCAGGCTCATGTAGCAGCAACAATTCATTTAGCAAATACTTGAACAACAAAAAATGCAAACAGATTAATAATATACATATAAAAATTTACATCAAAGCACCATAAAACTGAAGCAAAATGGCAAAGAAGAGGACATTTTCTAGTAGATTTTCCCCACTGGAAGCTTCACTAATGGACATGTTTTAGTAGAAGTGAGAATAAATTAAGATATGCAGAAACTAACCAGTAAATACTTTAAAAAATCTTTTGAATATCATAATGAAACAGAAGTGCTTTTTATTTTTGTCTGTCCAGATTTTTTGAAAAATTTTCTCTTGTAAATCACTTTGGTGTGATAATATTTTAATTTCTCTCTAGCGATACTTTATGTTTGACCTGTCTGCTGTTTGTATTGATTCGTAACAAAGAGATAATGTGTGGATTTCTCCTACAAACCTCTCTATGTGGAGTCCAGAAGTTACGTGAGGAACAGAAGATGGTGAGAGAGAACCACAGTGCAAACATGGAGCAGATGAAGATGTGGCGTGACCTGGAGGAGCTGATGGAGTGCAAAAAGAAATGTTTCATAAAGGCACAGAACAAAGTTTCTATAGGTCAAATCATTCAGGAGGGAGGAGAGGACAGGCTGGTGCTGTGAGGACATGTCCGAGCACGATGAACTGCTGGTTCCCTACCGCGCCCACACCAAATTAATGTTCTTTGTTTTTCTGCAACACATCCAGACCTTTTAGTAGCTTATCAAACATTTTAATTATTATTAGAAACTAGTACTATATATAGAGTTTTTGTTATTTTGTTTTGTTCAAGGGGTTTACATTTTTCCTCTGAGTTTTCTGTTATGTGACTGTTAAGTTTTACAGACAGTTTATCTTTGGTGAGAACCAGACCACTAACTGTGCAATGACCACAACTCAAAGAACACATGTTTCAGGATATGTTGAAGGACACAAGTTTACACTTTGGTTGTCCACAGGAGGATCCTTCTTACACATCTTTAAGAATATGCTTTCAATTAGCATCCAACGATAACAGCATACAAAGTGGTGCACTTGAGATGTTGCTATGAGCATCTATTTTTGGAAATGTCAAGCATGACCTTGGACAGAGACTGGAAGTTCAATTCACCAGTACATCCACTACTTTGAACTTATTTCTCTGCTTGCTGAATTCTGTAGTTGATTTGTGTTTTAAGATATTGCTGATATTCATGACTGGTTATTTTGATGGTGTATGAATTTCTATTACATGTATTTTACATGCATGAATGTGTCATGTTTCATTTCAGACTGTCAACTGGGATGCCAAAGATCACAGCCTTGTTAATCATAGCAGGTACAATTTAGAAGCCCAAGTAGTTTAGTTGGCCAGCTTTCAAGCATTAATTAAACGTTTTACTCAAAACTCAGTTTTAAACAATATCTAAGGGTTACAAAAGATTTGGTAACATGAGCACACTTCGCACTGACCTCTATGGAGTGTCTCATGTTGTTCTCAACAAATGTCTTTATGGGTGTTTCATGACCCCACACCCCTCCCATAGAAACTTAATCTGCTGTTGACAGCCAATGTTTATTGCTCTTGTGCCAAATGGATCAAGTGTACATTGTGAATAGCGGCTTGATGTCCAACTGGCCAGTGTTATGTTATTATTGCTACAACACCTTGCACGTCTTGGGGCCTTATTAAGAAATGTTAACAGATGATGCACGCCAGTGCTGTAAAACATCTGAAGGCGATACCCCCTAAAGAACAAATATGTAACAGGGTTATTGACCCACTGCCCCCAAACCACTACAGCTAATTGTTTTGCTGTAGTGGTTTGCAGGCTCCTGGTCAGATTTCCAGTTCAATTCGGCTTTATTTGTATAATGTCATCTTAAAGGCACATTACACATATAATCAATTCAAGCCAAGTTGTGATCCAGTTAAAGAAAAACCACATTAGTCAAATTTATAATAACTGCGTTTAAAAAGTAGCTTAGTTAAGGAAAAAAAACGGATTGCATTGAATCTCCTATTCAATCCCCCATCCTGAGCATGCACATGGAGGTGGGCGACAGTAGTCGGTTCTAACTCTGTATGGTTTTGTAAGGAATTTCATCTTAATTTATATAGTTTCTTCCACTGTACACTTCCTCAAATGCGTTGTGAAACTCAGACTTTGGATATAGTTTTCTTGAAAAACAGCTGGGTGCCCTGATTGTCATCGTTTTGAAGGAAAGCAGCTGATTCATTTAGATCTGTAGATGAACTGCTTGTCCTGTGGGTTCACACCCATTCGCTCTTCTCATTTTTCTAAATATACTTAAAAATTATTTACCATGTTTTTTTGTTTTTTCTCTAATTGTGTAAAAGTCTTGCAGTGTTTTGGGCCTTGTATGCAAAACTGCAAGGATGTTCACAAACAAAGCACAACTAGTTGTGGTTGTGATCAAACATATTTAATTGGATTCCACTACCGGGGGACCTTGTGTAATGTATAAAAATCTATATTTATCAGCATCATGACATTGTTATCCTTGTCTATTTAATTACCAGCAATAATCAGGAAATTATTTGCCAATAACATTTATTAAATGTTATTGGCACTGACTTGTTGGTAAGGCCACCAAACACCAAAGAAGATAAAGCCAGATTTCTGTTTAAATGTTTAAAAAAAAAGTGTCCATGTAAGCATGCAATCCTATAATTTCTTAGTCACTTCCTGTGTTCTTTCATTTCTCCCTGGTTTGAGCGTAGCTGCCAACATTCATCCAATGATATCAGTCCACATACCGCGCAGGGAAGAGGGGCAGCAGTGAGGCGCTTTCATAAAACCAGGCTGTCAGCACAGTGTGGAGCCACAGAGAGCTGCGCCACGGTGAGGCAGGGAACGGCAAGGTAGCACAGGGAGGACTGGGACCGAATGCGGTCCCTGACACAGGACACTGCCGCAGACACTTTTCCACCATTTTCCTAGACAAGCGGACGCTCGTATCAACCTTCATCTGAAGAGGAAAGAGGAGTTTGGCTCGCCTCTACAACATTTCCGTCACTGTCGTGAAGAAATTCTTGACAGGGGGACACGTTAACACCGCGGTCCGTAGCTGTCGATAGCCAACCGAGTGTGAATGTACAGCTCTCAGTTGGCAAACTGATTATCTCTTTTAAAGTAGTGACAGTTTTAAAGAGCCAGAGGGGTCTCCGTCAGCCTAATTTCGGGTGAAACTGGGGAAGAATCCGCCTGTCCGCCATGGAGAACGCTCACACGAAGAGTGTGGAAGAAGTTTACAGTTATTTCTGCGTCAATGAGAGCACAGGACTTCCACTGGACGAGGTGAAACGACAGAAGGAGAAATGGGGCCTAAACGGTAAGGCATTTTCAGACTATAGACCACCCGAGTCGCTGTGAAAAAGCCGCGGTATGAACGTGTCACCGCAACGTGGGAAGTGTGCACCTAGTGTTCAGCTTATGGGGTAAAAGTCATGAACATCAACGGTCGGCCGGCGATGCTCTGAAGTGATTTGGCTGACGTCATTAGTGGTCACTTCGAGGGTTTCCCGTCTTTTACGTGTTAACAAATTAATAATAAGTACTTGCAGGTCACCGTTGTGTATTGCAACACTGTGTAATGTTTAATCACATTGACTGGTAACATTATCAAACTTACCTCTGGGTGACATTGTTGACAGTAGCTGTAAAACTTTGAGTCATTGTTGATTTACATAAGTGTTGGATGTTCCTCACAGCACTGCAACACATCATCTCATGTGCCTGGAGATCTGGCAGGCAAATTACACTAAATAAGGCCCACCAGATCACTGAAATGCCATCATCTGTCAGAGTTAATCTCTGCTGTCCTAGGTTTAAACAGCTGCTTCATATTAATATTTCCTCAGAGGTCACAGATGGGATGCACCACTTTCTTTGAATATTCTTTGACCTTTATGCTAATTTGAATTTGTATGTACTTTACTATGTGTAAGGAAATTTGAAGGATTGAAATTAAACGACAGTGGTAGTGTTATTTGTAAAATCTAGAAAAAAGGATTGCTGTTTGGTTTTACAGGAGCTATACACCTATAAAGAACCATGCAGTAAAAATATGACTGAGATTCAGCTCAAATTGTGTTTGCTTGCAATTCAGCCTCATTGCGTTACCTATCCTCAGTTTTGCTAAACATATTGAATTTCTTTTGTTCTGGGAGTCAGTTCCATCAACAAATTGGAACTGATGATCCCCATCTCACAAAAATAGCAGAAGAAATGCACTTTAATATTTATACAGCACTTCTTTTTCAACTTTTTCTCTGTTTGTCTGTTTCCTGTGTGCTCCATGGATTGATTCCCACACCTCTTCACACACAGAGTTACCAGCAGAGGAAGGTAATCACTGCTATCACTTACATTGTTACTAATAAATGTCTGTGATGAACTGTTTCTCACCGTGTGCTCCATCTGCAGGGAAATCTCTATGGGAACTTGTCATTGAACAGTTTGAAGATTTACTTGTTCGGATCCTTCTACTGGCTGCATGCATATCTTTTGTAAGTCAGTTTTGTTGTTAATTTTGTGCATAATCACTTTTAATCATCTCATCTTGAGCCAAGTGAGTTGAATGATAAAAAATACTTCCACTTTTTCCAGCAGGTCAAATAATTAATGCCTTTACTGAAAAGTTATGGGAGCTCACATGACAGTATCCCTTTCCCATCTCTCGCTAAAAGACTGTCTACATGAAGTCAGGACTGCGATTACGATTTCACTTATGTAAAGAATGGCAGGCACACGTTACACAGCGCATAGTGCTACGGTGTCAACGTCTTCAGTTTGTATAACTGGCCTGAGGTTATGCTCACTTAGCAAGGAGCTAAACAGCTGAGAAGGCCAGCGACTCATCTCAGGAATGGTGACAACAGCAGTAGCAGCATTGAGTTGCCATCACCTTGCGTTATGTGCAGTAAGACATCTGAGTCGTCAAGCCTGACTGCTGTTTAATGACTTACCCTGGTCTCGCTCTGCCTGCTGACTTTTAGTGCCTGACAGATAAATATTTAATAGTGGGCTGCTGTTATGCAATAACAATTCCATATAGTATAAACAGCAGTTAATGTAGTAATGGTATATAAAAATAAGTGGTTTCCTGTGTATTTTTAGGTTGCAAGTATTTGTTTTAGCAAATGTTTGCATAGAAAAAAAACACATTTAAAATTAGATTGAACTTTTAAGGGGAAAATGTTTTTTTGACTATTTTCTTCAGCGATAAATTCAGAACAGAAATGAATTCTTATGACTGTATGATATATTCCTGAAGGGAAACTTTTTTTTAATATATATATAATGTTAAAAACAACTGTAGCAGTACTCCCTCTACGTATGCATGTGTGTGTTAGCTGGTGTGTAGTTGGCAGTACTCAGTCAGGTGATAGAGAGGTGTCAGTGGCCACTGTCTGACAAGGGAATAGAGCACCAGTCCAGGCCAAATTTGGGCTTGCACCCTTTTGTGGGAGGTTCTCTCCATCAAACTAATGCACAGCACCAGTGTAAATTTACCACATACCCAGTTTGGAAAGAAACCCTGCAGCCATGAAAGCAGCTCATCAAACTTAAATGTCTAGGATACAATCTTAAGTGTTAGTTTTGTTTGAATAATGGTGGTTTGTGGTCGTAATTCAGACCAGCAGCTGTATTTTATGAGTTAAGAGGACAAAATGTTATCTGTCGCATGTAGAGGAAAAAACAATTAAGCCACTTAGTGGATTAGATGTTAGAGAGACAAGTAAATGCCAGTTATTTGAGTAACTGAATACTACTGGAAGCCATTATGTCAAACCTTTTTTTTTTTTTTTACCATATTTTTACACTTTTACACTAGACATACAAAATGTCTATGCGTGCTAGTCCATAAAATCATAGAGCTACACTGAGTTCACCATACCAGCCACCAAAGACCAGGCTACATCCCAGCTACTTCACTGATATCAGTCTTCAGCATAAAAAAGCTGTTATTACTGACCACTTACTACTGTATAACTTGTTATTTTAGAATTAGTATCCAAGTTTTAAATTCTTGTAATGTCCTCTAATATTATAAAAACACTGTTTACTATGGTTAGAAATGTAAATTTCCAAGTAATTTAGTGACTAAATAGTTATTAAACAAGAAAATTATTGGCATTGAACTACAGTGGAAGTCATTTTTGTTAAGCACAGCTAAGATGTAAATCCCGTGGGAACCATTAAGCAGTGTGCGTCTGTATTTTACAGCCATTAAGTTGTTCTTGTCATTTGAGTTAAACAATGCTAAATGTCTTTGGCATTTACAATAGTCAGATACGTAGATCTTACTAAGATTGATTGCTTTATTAAGTTAGGGGGGATTATCTAATTGCCAGTGACGCACAAGATAATTTTGGGACAACTTTTTTTTCTTATTTTTCCCTTTAAACCGGAACAGCAACCCAATAAGACCTGATGACACTTGCGAGTGTGACTTGGATCTTAATTGTCTGAATGAACCACCAGATCAAGATACAGTTTGTTTGTTTCCTCTCCTGGAAGAGTTTTATGTCTCTGCTGTTTGCTTGCTTTTTAGTGTTGATGAAAGCCCGACAAGTTAAAATAATTATATGTTTGCATTGTTAAATGATTTTTTATGAAACATCCTTCCACAGTTTATCAGCACTGTGCAGTTACGTCTCCTAGAAATTATATATTCGCATTAATATCAGCAGTTTCCTGCAGTAAATGAAATGTATGCATTGTCGTACTCCTTGGATAAATCTGTCAGCACATGCTGTTAATGAAGTAAATTAAACCTGAGATATTTTCAGAAAATTCATGAAGACATGAATGTGTTCAGTTTAATTAGTTGTACATGTTTGGTGTGTGTTGTTTTTAATTTACCAGTATGTGAAGTCTAAAAAAAAAAAAAAAAACATCCAGGATGATCCAAGCTAACAGTCTCTGGTTAATGTATCAAGATTCTGATAACATATTAATAGAATGAGACACTGTAGTTAGAGAAAGGTCCTTATCTGTTTAAGAGATATAAACATGGCCAGCTAAAATAAAAATAATAATTAAAACAATTAATTAGGGTACAACATATTTTCTTCTGTAAATTGTGTCTGCTAAATTAATTTAGCAGACACCTTTATCTAAAGCGAGGAACACATTACGGGCAGCGTGGACTTTATATTTACCCAACTTTGCTTTTACATGCAGGTTAGGCGGATTTGGGGATTAAACTAGTGACATTATGATTAACAGTCAGCCGCTCTCAGATTTTCATGAATGTTTCTTTCTCGCTGTTTTCAGGTCTTGGCCTGGTTTGAGGAGGGGGAAGAAACGATCACAGCGTTTGTGGAGCCTTTTGTGATTTTGCTTATTCTCATCGCCAACGCCATCGTCGGGGTGTGGCAGGTGAGATGGTGCGGTGGATCGTGGGAAGTCTTTGCATTTATATTTTCGCCTATCTGTCTGGGTGATATAGATGACTCTTACCAGAACCGAATGGACTTTTTACTATTTATTTTTAAGTAAATCACATTTCATTAGCAGAATGATATTTTACGGGTAGCTATGTAGTCTGTGTTTAAATGTGTCAAATGCCTGAAAAACCAATGTATTAACCTGAAGTTACAGTTAACCTGAAGTTAATGAGCTGTGGGTGGGAAGAATCAATAACATCAATTCAGTGCAATTCAGTACATTTTGTCCACTGGAGTGTAGCTTTACCAGGAGCATCCAGTACGTTAGTCCATGTGGCAAAAGAAATTAGTCAGTCTGAAATACAGTCACCATTTTAAAAAAAAGACATTAATGAGCCATAAGCTGCTAAAATGCTCACATTAAAGCTAAATATGGGATAACAATAGTATAAATGGTAAAACTTTCAGAAATATACATAACAGTTATTGTATGCCTGATTTTCAGGGTGTATCAATGTGACATTCAGCTGTGAGTTGAGGGTTTTATCATCAGTTAGACTTTACAGGCACAGTAGATAAACACTGTGCTGAAAGTTATTTTTGTCTCAAAGTGGGCTTCCTATTGAATTATATAAAAAAAATGTGTAGGCAGTCCATCCAGAGTGAAGCATGCTTTGCTGATGAACGATGAAGAGGCTGGTGAAGGGCACAACTGGAAAATATCAGAAGATATAAAAATGTTATAAATCAGATTTTGAGTGATATAAACCAACATGTGACCCATCAAAATGTCATGAAACAAACCTCTTGAATTAGTTAGCTGTTCATGTGATATCAGTTCATTTCAGAGCATTTAGAAATGTTGGCACTAACTCTCATTTTCTCCTCACCAGGAACGCAATGCTGAGGATGCCATCGAGGCTCTGAAGGAGTACGAGCCAGAGATGGGGAAAGTGTACCGGCAGGACAGGAAAACTGTGCAACGGATTAAAGCCAGAGATATTGTGCCTGGTGACATTGTGGAGGTGGCTGGTAGGTTGCTCTGCGTCACACACTGTGCTTGCCTAATCACACATTATTTGGTAACTTATCATTTTTATCTATTTATTTCCTGCTGTTACATAGTTGTGTTTTGGAAATTTGTAGACATTAATTTGATTTAGGGGAGTTTTGTCAAGCAAAGACAACATCTGGACACCACATGAATAAAATTGGAGCAAACTCTGAAATGAACATAAAATCAGAAATTTAATATCAACACGCTGCAATGAAAAATGCTTTTGTTTAATTGTGAAACAGCATATTTATGTGTAAATGGCTTTATTTAGAGAGCCAAAAACACATTTCCTGCTCACATATTACAGTATAGTACCTCATCTATGTTCAGCTCTGCCTCAGGTACGCTGGACAGATCATCTGAGTCCAGGTATGGTCATGGTTTACATTTAGCACAAACCTCCCCCCATCCCCAAGAGCCGCTGTAGGGGTGACTCACCCTGCAAGAGCAGTGTATTTTGAGATGTTCCTATTAACCCATTGTCTCTAAGGGGTGGGTGGAACTGCTATTAATGCCCACATATCTGTGTGTATTTTTTTTTACACATGTTAAGTTTGAGCTCAGCCCAGTAACGAGCATCTCCTGCATCCTCCCAGCTCATCCATCTGTGAGGTTTCCCACCATACAGTCTGTGAACTGAGCGCTGGAGCGTTTGGCTCTGGTGAGGTCAGGTCAGCGTATTCCAGCGGCTGAAATCCTCAGGATGTGAAGCTTTTTTTTAAGTGTGGTCCCCCCCCCTACAGCTTCACTTGCTTATAAAATTCTGCAGAGGGACGATCAGAAACTGGCATGTTGTGGAATGCTGAAGTCCTTAAAACACTAGCGCTATCTTGATACTCTGTTTGACCTAAGCCACTGAAGTGATGCATAGATTTTCTGTACATAGTGGTAGGTTTTATTTTTAGCTGTCATAGGCCGTTTAGATTATGGAATGTATTATTTATAGAGGTACTGACAGCCATGAAGATGACAGGTGTCTGCCTCCATTCGGCCCCCTCCCTCCATGCGTGGGGGGGGACATTGCTACACTGAGATTATTGGGTAACCTTGACAAGGACAAATGAAGCAGAAATGTGCAAGGATTTCAAGTTTACTAGTTTTGATATGTTCTATTTAGCTTCTATAAGTTTGGCAGTGCTGATCATGATATTTTGTTATGTAGCAAAAGGAGCTGAACGTGGAGAGCTTTAGCATTTGGCTCAGGTTTAAACAGAACCTAGTGAGTCAGACGAGCTCTCCTCTTGCAAAAAAAAAAACTCTTGTTGAAGGCAGCAGGAGGCCTTGCTGTCAGCAGCATGAGGCTTACCCGAAAGAGCACACCGGCAGGCAGAAAATGAATGTTTTATCCTGCAGTCAGGACAACCACATTAGCTCTTCTTACTTCCCAAATCCTCCAAATATCTTCTACAGTGATTCCACTCAGGCTTTCTTTTTTATGAATAATACTTTCCCCAAGCTTCAAAGTGACCCCTTGCCATGCGGAGGATGAGTGTGATGACGCAGATGCTGGCCCAGTGGCTGCTGAGCTGAGATAGAGGACACAGAGATGAGCCCTCTGTGGCTGTCTCAACAGTGAGAAGAATATACAGCAGCCAATCTGGGCTGCTCCCTGTCAGGGTGCTGCTGCTGCATGTTATGCTTTCTACTCTTGTCTATTCACTTCTCAGCCTCACATTCACCAGATTTGTTTGAAATGTCTTTAACATGAATTCTTTTTAAGCTTTTATGAAGAAATTACTTTTTTCTATCTTCTTTTATAATACATTTAAGCTTGTTGTCAGATTAAAGCAGCTAAAGCTTAGAGCTTGATTTTCTCCATAAACTGTCATTTACATATGATTAATTATGCATTTACTGTCATTTAGATAGGCAGTTGTTTTATGATGTACAAATGACTGCAGTTAAAATTTATTAAAGGACATGAATTAAATCCTAAAAGTGACAATGGCTGACAGCACATGAAGGTCACAAGCGCTTATGACTGGATTTAAGTTCTTGTCATAACACAGTCATTTGTTTACTTCCAGTTTGCAGTTTGGTGTCAAGGACTTGCAGATTTGGATGCTGGTCTTTTGTCAGAACGGTAGAGCTTAGTGGGTTTGTTCTCTGCAGCTTGTGAGTTTGTGGAGTCTGGCAGCGATGAAGGGGCTCATGTGGGGGCAGTGTAAGGGGAGGATCTCTTGTCTCTTCCTTTTGTACTAAAGAGAGAGATGGCCTTATAGGGAAGAGCTTTGTCGATAACCGTCCCACCCCACCATGCTCTGTGCTTAGCTAACCTAGCCATCAGCACCCGCGCCCACCACTGGGATTCCAGACACCACGGATAGTATGTGGCATTTAATGTGGTCTGGCAAGCGTCCGTTGTCACTGGGGGACTGTCTTTTGGCAAATGCTCCTGATATGTCAGCAAGACTGAGAGAAACCGTTTAATTTTGCCAGCCAGGATGGTAGGTTTTAGAAACACAAACTCACATGTACTGAAGTGCAGACAGACAGGTGCAGAGAGGTTTTCATTTAAACCGTGTAGGTTCACTGAAACAATTAGACTCACAGCTTGGCTGCACTTTTGGGATTCTGAATTAAATATGCATGTGATACACTGACCTTAACATACAGTGTTAGGGTAAAGTAAAGTACTCTGTTAGAGTCATTCCCCACTAAAGCTGGACCACAGATTTATGGAGATTGTCAACTCAACAAGCACATGCCTCTAGCCATGTTAACGCTGTTGTATTGTGTTGACTGGTGGGATTCCATGCTATGCTATCTTGATGGTTATAGATGATAAGTAGAGATGTCAGGCTGAAGCCCATGAAAGCTTCAGCGAGGAGCCACACGTGCAAAGGCTGAACTTGAGACATGAGAGCAACGTGCAGTTCTGACCTTTTGTCAGCACATGTCCCTGCTTAATCTGATCATAAGTGGTCTGCGTTGGGATTTTAATGTCTGAAATGGCTGCAGCTGATTTATAAATTTTATTTAGACATTTAGAGGACATTACATTTTCCAATTAAAATTATTTAAAATTATACATGTATCGGACTTTGACTGGACCACTGCAAGACCTTGATTTTTTTCTTTTACACCGATTCTGTGGTAGATTTGCTGCTGTGTTTGGGATCATTGTCAGTAGTATGACCCTGTTTCAGCCATGTTTTGGTTGTGGGACAGATGAGCTAACGTTTGACTCAAAAATACATTGGCATACAAAGGAGCTCATGGTCGACTCAATGACAAAAAAAAAGAAAAAAAGTCCAGTTTCTGTAGCTTAAAAAATAAGCCCATATCATCAGCCCTCCATTACCGTGTTTATAAACTGGTTTTAAATACTTGTGCTGATATTTATGCTGCGTTAGATTTTCACTAGTTGTGGTGCTGTCTATTATAGCTAAACATAATATTCAGATGCAGCCAGCTGTTGATGTCTCAGGCAGAAAGCTTAGACTTAGCTATTACATACGTGGGGTCATAGGTGAGTGCCAATGTCACAATTCAGCTGACATGTTTACATTTACAACGGCGTTACATCTAGTTTTCACCTATATATGCACTTAAGTAAACACATTACAGAAATGTGTTATGTTTTGTTTAACTTAGATAGCTAATTGCTAGAGGGAAGGCTAGACTGGACTGAGAATAGGAAGCAGTGAAATGTTTGTTTTATCTGTTTGGTGATATCATTATCAGTTTGAACCAAGTATTTGTATATTTGCACATGTGGTAATTCAGCTGGAGAGTTAATCAGTTGGAGAAGTTTTGGAAAGCTGCTGGATGCTTTGCCTGTTGATCATTGTAACAGGAGGTCAGTCTTTTGTTCAGCTGCCATCAGCAGATGACTCCTGGACGGCTACACCTCGCCATCCTCGAACATACAGCAGGTTTTGGTGACAGTCTCAGCTGGCAGCTCCAGTTCAGTTTCCACCTCACCTGCTGTTCAAAGATCTTTTTAAAAGGCACTTTTGGCAGCCACATCAGATGCAGTGTGTCACCAGGTGTGAGTTTAGTGAACTGAATGGGGGACTATATGACCTGTTTGCAAGCATGTCATGCCTGGGAAGATGGTTGGACTGCAACCAAGTGGGATGTTGACATGACAGATGATTTATTCCATTCATCAGTGTCTCAGAGTTTTTGAATGTGCATCAGTTTCTTTGTATGTGAACAAAAGCAAGAACTACCAGTATAGGTGCATCCTTTTAGCCTTGTCTCTTGGATCTGCTTTGTCTAAGAAGTTGTTTTCCTTCGAAGGTAATGACTTAGTACAAGATATCTCAGTGTTACACAGACATCTGGGATGAAATTTTAAGAAAACACTCAAATTTTTGTACTTATCATCTAACAAAGGCAATCCTTATTATAGCTCCAATGTTTTTCCTATTCATACGTATAGCCATAAAATGAAGAATCCATGATTAATTGATTGATGCCATAGTCTGTATTTCATTAGGACTCCATGCCTGGATCGGTCTACTCATGAGTTTTTCTTAAGAGTGAAGCTTCATTTGTATCAGAATTTCCAGATTCAGATGCTTTAAAGATGTGTAGGAGCTGTCACTCTGCCTTCGTTGGCTGGTGCCTGCTGACAGATGAGTTTCTGGCACTGCTGTCAGGACATTTAGCAAGTGGCTGATCATTTAGCTTCACACGGGGTTGTGTCTCGTAGTGAGAAGTCAACACAGCACTTATCAAAGGGGCTGAAACCCACATCATTATAAAAAGACTCTGCAATAACTGGGAAATGAGTAAGAATGTATGCAGCCACTATTTAATGGACTTGCAGGGTGACTTGTATTTTAAAGCAACTCTGGAGTGGTGTAGAGGAGTGGGACTTATCTTCTTCACCCTGTTTCTCTCTTCCTGTATCAGTCGACGAGGAAGCAGCTGCCACCATGATGCTACATGTAAACCTGATAAACCAACTGGAAACATATTGAAGGGCATTTCCATTTTTGGTTTTATGCATAGTTAATCGCATTGCTATTTTCCCCTCCCTTTCCCCATGAGCATGGCCGGTCTTAGATCATGGTACATGTCTTCTTTAGCCAGGTTCAGGACATTTGATTAAATGTTTGTTCTCAAGTTTTTCCTGTGCATGATTTAAAGATTTTAATTCAGCTCTGTGTTGATGATTAGTTAGATTTGAGTACTCGATATTTGCCAAGTTGGCACAGTTTTCTGGATAATAACTACACAATATTCTTAAGTCTTTTGTAACAGTCTGACACGATTTACATTTTTAACTAGGCAGGCCTATATGTAGACTACACCCACGGAACTGTGCCATACCCTGAGCCATTTCCCCAGTTTCCACCCCCTTTATGTACCATTTGGAAGCTGAATTGGGTCACAGCAATTCCAATGCACCCAAATTGGCCTATTCCTTTGAGACAGGCCTTTTATGGCTCACGAGTCCTTCATTTCCTCCTCTTTTTTTGGTTCTCCTTCTTTTTCTTGACAGTGATTGCAGCTATGTTTTGCCGCTGGGTTGCACAAAAAAAAAAATAAAAAAAACATGTAGCGAGCTGTAATTCATTATTTTAGTTCACATGAACGCGGAGTTAAAATTAGAAATATCATCTCTTAGATCTCGATTTGACCAGTCCACACAAAGACAAACAAAACAAACTGCTGCTCAAGTGGCTTAAAGATTATTTGAACTAGGGCTGGGCAATAGTTCAAGATTTTCAAATATATCAAGACTTTATCACACACAATAAATAATGAGTGAATATTATTCGAGATAGTTTGTTTTGAGTTAAAAGTGTCTTTTCTTTTTGCATTTTGCACAACTGTATTTCTGTTATGGTCACTGAAAAGTATTTTTCATTCATCTTGTTTTAAGAGCATTTAATTTATCAAACAGCTACTTTAATTCAGTCAACTGTTTTAATGCACATGTGCTGCTGATCCTTAAAGTGCATTTAGCACTGAAGGCTGTAAATTAGAACACTCTCTTTGGTTACTTGATAAAAACAAGATATATATTGTACATCATGATTCTGGTAAAAAAATATTGAGAAATGAAATTTGGTTTATATCCCCCAGTCCTAATTTGAACAACACATGATGTTGTTTCTTTTCTGCTGTAGTGTGAGCTTTCCATCACTGATCTTATTTAGGGTCAGTTCCAGATGACAATTCTGTCTTTGTGCTTGGTTGTTTATGCATTTTCTTGTAACTGCAGATGTGTTTGGTTATAGTTGGAGACAAAGTGCCTGCTGACATCCGCATCTGTTCAATCAAGTCAACAACTCTGAGGGTAGACCAGTCCATCCTGACAGGTATGACTTGTCTGCTGAGTACAGCCAGCAAACTTAATCTGTTTTATTCTCAGCTTTTCCAGTCAGCATGCCTACTTTTAAGTAAAAAATTCTCTTTTTATCTATGAAATATGTGCATTTTACATTTTTTATCTTGTAGAACTGGTTAAATTCTCCTTCACCCACAAGGTCAATACTGACTTTTTATTTCAAATCTTTTTCTATCATTTTAAAGCTTAATTTTTACTCATTATTTTACCGTTATTATACCTGTTAAGAAGTATTAGTTTTAAACCTTCTAAATAAATGTATTAGACTTATCAAGCTGACTGATGAAAAATATAATTGTTGGAGTTGGAAGCAGAGGTCTGTCCTGACGCTCCCAGTAAACACATCTGAACGTGAATAGAAACATTTATATGAAAGATTAGTATAACAACAGCTCAGTACAGATAACCGGACATGCTGCAGACTGACAATCATTAATCTTGATGCCCTGTTTTGTCTTTGTAGGTGAATCTGTGTCTGTCATCAAACACACCGACCCTGTGCCCGACCCACGAGCTGTCAATCAAGACAAGAAGAACATGCTTTTCTCTGTGAGCTACAATCTTAATTACATTCCCCTGTGACTTCTAGTTCATTTAGCTTTTTAACTTTTGAGAAAAAAAACAGCTTAAATTTTTAAATCTAAAGATGTGATGCTAAAATATACATTAAACGTTATTTCAGGGTACCAACATTGCAGCAGGGAAGGCTGTGGGAGTTGTTGTCGCTACTGGCGTTAACACAGAGATCGGTAAGATTCGTGATGAAATGGCGGCCACGGAGCAGGAGAAGACACCCCTGCAGCAGAAGTTGGATGAATTTGGCCAGCAGCTGT
This sequence comes from Melanotaenia boesemani, assembly GCF_017639745.1. Taxonomy (NCBI): domain Eukaryota; kingdom Metazoa; phylum Chordata; class Actinopteri; order Atheriniformes; family Melanotaeniidae; genus Melanotaenia; species Melanotaenia boesemani. The sequence continues at coordinate 29,654,481 of NC_055692.1, forward strand.
CCAAAGTCATTTCCATTATCTGCATTGCTGTGTGGATCATCAACATTGGGCACTTCAACGACCCTGTCCATGGAGGCTCCTGGATCCGTGGAGCAGTTTACTACTTCAAGATTGCCGTAGCGTTGGCTGTAGCTGCCATCCCTGAAGGTCTTCCTGCTGTAATCACCACCTGCCTGGCCCTGGGCACTCGTCGAATGGCCAAGAAGAACGCTATTGTCCGCAGCCTGCCCTCTGTTGAGACCCTGGGCTGCACCTCTGTCATCTGCTCAGACAAAACCGGTACCCTGACCACCAACCAGATGTCCGTCTGCAGAGTAAGCCTCACATATATTCACACACACATACCTGCACACACTCTCTTGGTGCATTGCTGAGCAGTTCTGCTTGTCAGTGCTTCATCAACTTCTCTGTCCCTGTCCAGTGTTTGAATAAAGTCTCAGAAGTTTGACTATAACTGTGTGAGTCACTGAAAATCAACTTGTCAGCAAAAATGCTAATCCTCTGCAAGTATTTGGAGTCAAGATTTCCTTTTGATCGTGTATTCAGGTTATTTAACAACACCGTGACATGCTGCTGTTCCTCTAATCTTCATTGAGCTGTTGGATGACTTGCAGTGCTGCTGTTGCATAACTGGCCTTGCGTCACCAAGCTGCAAAGCAGCCAGCCTGTAGTTCCTTTTTATCTATCTGTATGTGTGAGCCATGCCCCAGTGAAACTTGGCCCCACATAAAAAGGACTTTCAGCATTTGTTAAATTTTCACTTTAACATGTTTTTAAAATCTGTTTGCAGTTTGCACAAGCTGCCTTTTAACTGTAGTTATGATAATATTAAATCCCCAAAAAGAGAAAACATCAGAAACAGAAGCATCAGAATATGCAAACAAAATCCATGTAAGAGGTGTGCTAATTGAACACATTTCACACATTAATTTCAAATTTATATTTTGTTCAACAGCTGCGCATGCAACAAAAATGGCTACATGAGTAAAACTGGTGTACAGCTCTACCACAGTCATGCTACTTGTCTGTTTAATAGTGTTTACGCAGAGTTCTTACCATATATTTTTCTTACTAAGCCCAAGGCAATGAGTAATGATGCCCATTAGCTTGAGATCTAAATGAGATATTCTTGTTTCACCTGCAGCATTGTTGTCATGCATGTTTTGAACATGACCAATCCCTGACTCTGTGTGTGTGTGTGTGTGTGTGTGTGTGTGTGCGCGCTCGCGGCAAAGCTTCTTGGGAAATCGGGCTTGGCACTTCAACTTCTTCAGGCTTCCTGGCTGACTGCTCTGTTTACTTAAGAAGAAACTTAACACCCCTTTTTCACATTAGGCAGAGCACCACCCAGCCTGGCCCTATCAGAGACACACTTTGTAGCACTGCAGGCTTTCACTACTCAGGTTCACTTTGGGTTTCGGCATTTTGTGCTGCCACCTGCTGTGTCAAGGAAGAAGCTGGCAGTCGATTCAATCACTGACATGAAGAATTGATGTCCCCCGCAGAGGAGATCATACTCATCTCTGTCTCATCTGCTCTTTTGATTTCCAGATGTTCATTATCAACAAAACTGAAGGTGACAGCTGCTCTCTGTCAGAGTTCAACATCACAGGTTCTACCTACGCTCCAGAGGGAGAAGTGTGAGTGCCTACTCAGCTCCTGTGTAATGAGAAGAAGGCTCAAATACATACAGATGTGCAGAATAGGAGTGTGGTCCTGTTTGTATATTACATAGAGACAATCACAAGACTGTGTACTTTTCCTCAGGTACCATGATGGAAAACCAGTGAAATCCTCCCAGTATGATGCTTTAGTTGAGCTGGCCACCATCTGTGCTCTGTGTAATGACTCCTCTCTGGACTTCAATGAGGTATGCAATGTCCATGTTTCTTACTTTGTGTACTATAAGTAGAGGAATAACTGATTTTATTTCAGGAGCCACATACGCAAGTAGGCAGGACCTGTAAAATAACACAATAACCTATAAATAACAAAAACTCCTAAACTTTTTCCCATTTGTTTTACTGTAAAGAAATACAAGTAAATTATCCACATCATTAGAAATCATTGTGAACAGCCTGACATGTCCTGATTAAAAATAAGTGCACTTTCAACAACTTTTCAACAGGTATCTGGAACTGAAATTCACAATATTTTCCGTCATGATTAGAGCTAGAAGTTATTTTAAATGCACATTTCTACATCTGTGTAGTATTTCTGGCCACATGGAACAACTTGCCTCATCATACAAACTGAAATTAAATCTATTAAAAAAGAAAGGTATAAAAGATATAAGAGGTTTTCACACTGCCTAGTAAATGTTTTTTAGTTTAAACATTATAAAAAAATGCAATCTCACCTTGACAAATTAGTCATTTTATTAGACAGTTGCAGTTAATGTCCTCTATGTCATTTTTCATATTTACCAAATTCATCCTGGAGGCCGGTTTTGGCCCCTGGGCCGTATGTTTAACACCCGTGATCTAGACCTTTAGGTGTCATGTAGTTTATTTGTACAAGGTCTCTTTGTTTCTTAATTCTTAACTGTGTCCCTTTTATCTTTTTTCTCTACTCAAATCTGTTCTTTAATACACCAGGTTGAGCCATAAATCTGTTTTCTTCTCCTCTTCTTCTATACTGGTTCTTCAATAAAGACAGTAAAAATAACCTTGTATGGTTTTGATGTGTCAGGTGAAGGGTGTGTATGAGAAGGTCGGCGAAGCCACAGAGACGGCGCTGACTTGTCTGGTAGAGAAGATGAATGTCTTTGACACCGAGGTCCACAGCCTGTCTAAGATTGACAGAGCCAACGCCTGCAACTCGGTGAGTGACAGCTTTATCCTCACTTGCATGCTCTGCACATTCCTGCTGCTTTCTCTCAGCAAGTTTTCCCCTCTGACCGTACTTTCGCTGGAGCAGGTGATCAAACAGCTGATGAAAAAGGAGTGCACCCTGGAGTTCTCCAGAGACAGGAAGTCCATGTCTGTTTACTGCACACCTAACAAGTCCCGCTCTTCCATGGGCAAAATGTTTGTTAAGGTATGATGACAGAAAAATGTGCTTGTCTGTAGCATTGCAGGTGGTACCAGGTGTCATGTATGATGTCAATATTAATTTTCTCTGGTCTGCCTCACAGGGGGCCCCAGAGGGCGTCATTGACAGATGCTCTCATGCCAGAGTGGGCAACAGCAAAGTTCCACTCAGCCCAGGCATCAAGGAAAAAATCCTGTCTGTTATCCGTGAGTATGGGACAGGTCGGGACACTCTACGGTGCTTAGCTTTGGCCACACGAGACAACCCACCCAAAATGGAGGACATGGTTTTTTCTGACACGGCCAAGTTCTCGGAGTATGAGGTGAGTTTTCATTCTGTTTGTGTTTTGGATCAAAACTGCCTGTTTGCCGATGCACGTTAATGTCTTTATCTCTCTGTGTCCAGTCTGACCTCACTTTCGTCGGCTGCGTTGGCATGCTGGACCCTCCCAGGCAGGAGGTGGCAGCTTCCATCAAGCTGTGCCGCCAGGCTGGCATCCGCGTCATCATGATCACAGGGGACAACAAGGGCACAGCTGTGGCCATCTGCCGTCGCATCGGCATCCTGACCGAGGAGGACGATGTTGAGCGCAAGGCCTTCACCGGCCGTGAGTTTGACGAACTGACACCCTACGCCCAGCGGGAGGCGGTGACTCACGCACGCTGTTTCGCCCGTGTCGAGCCCTCTCACAAGTCCAAGATCGTCGAGTTCCTGCAAGGATTTGATGAAATTACAGCTATGGTACATGGCCTGAAGGCAGACTCTGCAGGGTGTTTCACCTCTATCGTTTGGGTTTAAATGTGCTTAGTTTGATTTTAAATCCAAACCTGGACATTTGTCTCTTTAACTAAACATTTGTCCACAGACGGGAGATGGAGTGAACGATGCACCTGCTCTAAAGAAGGCAGAGATCGGCATCGCTATGGGCTCTGGCACTGCTGTGGCCAAGTCAGCCTCGGAGATGGTCCTCGCCGATGACAACTTCTCTTCCATAGTGGCTGCTGTCGAAGAGGGCAGAGCCATTTACAATAATATGAAGCAGTTCATCAGATACCTTATCTCCTCTAATGTGGGTGAGGTTGTTTGGTGAGTGTCTTCTAGACCAGATGAAAGCCTTTAGTTGCTCCAATTTTTCATAACTGAAAAAGAGCATCCATGTTGCATTAAATAAAAAATCTAAAGCATTAAAGTTAAATAAATCATTTGTAAGTGTGAAGTTGCTTACGTCATTAGGTTTCTAACTGGAGTTATTTCTCCTGACAGCATCTTCCTTACTGCGGCTCTGGGCTTCCCTGAGGCTTTGATCCCAGTTCAGTTGCTTTGGGTCAATCTGGTGACAGATGGGCTTCCTGCCACCGCCCTCGGCTTCAACCCCCCAGATCTGGACATCATGGAAAAGCCACCTCGCAATGCTAAGGAGCCTCTGATCTCTGGCTGGCTCTTCTTCAGATACCTGGCAATTGGAGGTGAGCTAATATTAGACAGGGATGAAAGGATGAGAGGAGCCTTTCATCTACCTTCATGCACTTTGTTAAACAAGAACTTTGCATATGATTATGTTGTTTTGGTGTCTGCTTGCAGGTTATGTGGGTGCTGCCACTGTGGGAGCTGCTGCCTGGTGGTTTACTGTCTCTGAGGATGGACCACAGCTCACTCTGTACCAGCTGGTAGGTCTGCCTGTCTCAGTAAACTGCATTCAGCTACTCATAGCCTGTTTTTATTCCCTCACTTCTTTCCCTTCCTCCACACAGAGCCACTTCCTCCAGTGCGGACCAGATAACCCAGACTTTGACGGTTTGGACTGCCACGTGTTTGAGTCACCCTACCCAATGACCATGGCCCTCTCTGTGCTTGTCACAATTGAGATGTGCAATGCGCTGAACAGGTGAATAAGGGTGTTTTTTTTTAAGTCGAGCCAAACTTTAAAGGTACTGACCAAAGTGCTGAATACTGAGAATACATAAAACAATAGGACATAAAAAAGATCTAGCAATATAACACAAAAAAAAACGTGAAAAATCTAAAATAAGACTATAATAAAAACAAGATAAAAATAAATATAATCACCTTATTACAAACTAAAATAATAAAATCAACTCTCAAGCTGGGTCAAAGGCCAATGAGAAGAGGTGGAAGATTAAAAAAGTTCTTTAAAGAAAATATTCATGGTCAGAAAAACCACAAACTGAGTAACTGAATCATCCCTCATATTCTCTGCTCTGTTTAGTCTGTCGGAGAACCAGTCCCTGCTGCGGATGCCTCCCTGGGAGAACATCTGGCTGCTGGGAGCCATCTGCCTCTCCATGTCTCTCCACTTCCTCATCCTCTACGTGGAGCCTTTACCTGTGAGTTTTACAAAAAGTAATGAATAAATGAGACTGTCCAAACTCAAAATAAGCTTGCACCTGGAAGACACAGGTGGAGTTTTAGTTGTTTTGTTGGACCTTCTGCCATCTAGTGGTCATATGTCATTATTACAGGTGTATAGTTGAACTCAATGGTGGCTAAAAACCAGTTAAGCAGCTTTAGAAGTACTGGTGGACAAATGAATGAAGAAGTCATATTTTCTTCCAGGTCATCTTCCAGATCACCCCTCTGGATACAACCCAGTGGATGATGGTGCTGAAGATTTCCCTGCCTGTCATCCTGCTGGACGAGGCGCTAAAGTTTTTGGCCAGGAACTACTTGGAACTTGGTAATCAGCTGGAGAAGCCGACCAGCAAAGGCGGCTCCCTGTCTGCATGCGCCGAGGGCATCTCCTGGCCGTTCGTGGCCATCACCTTGCCCCTGGTGCTGTGGATCTACAGCACCGACACTAACGTGTCTGCCATTTTGTGGCCCTGACTGACTCCAGTACACGACCCTCCCTGTGCACCAGTGTGAAGTGGACATTAACACACACATCTAACACGAATACATTAACACGGAATAATTTGCCATCAACACTGATAACCACTGTCAGATCTATTGTATTTACATTTTCACTGATTTAATATTTTTGGGTTTGGGGTGGTGGGGGTCATTTAGTCATATTTTAATGACTGGTATTACATCTAAGTTACATTATTTTATCATCACGCCTCTCTCCAGTTTGACCCATTGTGAATAGCTAGTGATATGGAGATGTGTGTTTAGCTGTACAGAGAATTTACACTATTTTATGATATTAATATTTTATCATTTTGGGGAGGGGGCTATGGGTAAAAGAGTGCTCAATGTGAACAGGATATAGTTCTGATGACCGAACAGTACAATACTAATCTGAGGGCAGAGACTTGATGACAAACTTGGTTTGTCCTGAAATGAATCTGTAGTTATTTTTGAGCTCCATGCATCTTCACTGATAATTTTGTTTCTGCATTAGGCAGAGCACAGCTACCTCAGTGCTGTTAGTATCACCCATCTGTCTGAACACTATTTGGTAGATCACAATTCAAAGTGTTGAGGTAAGCTCCAATTTGTTTTACAGTATATACAAGCTCTCACACACTGAGTTTTTAATTTTCTTTTCCTCTGTTATTTGAGGGAAGAGAGGACAAAGACTTATTACCTGTTTGATCCAGAGCAATTTTTGATACAGCCTGTTAAATATATGTACTTGAAAAGAACACATTTGTTTTAAGTTCGGTTATTTTTCGGATTCAGTGTCAGATCTTTTTCTTAATTTTACATCTTAAAAACAGCAATCTTTGTAATGTATGTAAAATGTGCACATACTGTACTTGAATATGTTTAAAAAAAGCACCAAGAAGCTGTTAGTCTTATCAGCTGAGCACAACATTAACAGTTAAACAGGACTCTTGAGGCTAAAACAGCTGGTTATCAAATGAGTTTGTATATCTGTACATAGCACACAAAGTAGAGTCAATGTAAACTTTATTTGTTGCTATCATAATGCTCTATACATTTACACTAGTTTACTAAAGCGTGGTCTTAGCCTTTCTGGATACCTGCTTCAACAATGCCAGGCCAGTGAATACCGTACATTTCATTTTTTTTAGTTAAAAAGCTAACTGTTGTCTCTTCCTTTGCCTTCCACATGTTTACCTTCAGAGTGAGTACACTTTGAACTGCATGCCAACTACCAGCACGCTCTCATCTTCATGTGGTTGTGCAGCTTTGCACTGTCGACAACTCCTTATATTTATATTAAGGTTTAAGAGAAAAACTTTATGGTACAGGAATGAATGGTAAGATTTAGTTGTGAAATGCCTTCAAGTGCCGCCAAGTGCCATTTTCACACTGACTAGAAGTAGGAACTATTTGTGTTTTCTTGAAGCTAAATGTCACAGGTGCTGGTTAGTTTTTTTTTTCATTATTATTATTGTAGACTTGCAGTTTCTGACATCTGTCAGAGAAAATGATATTAAAATGCCCACAACCCATTACAAAACAGAGCCTGTATTAGAGCTACATTAGTCTTTTATCCTAATCTGCTGCTTCTCCATAGCATGGCCTTTTATTGCTTCAGTTAGAAGATTTTGAATTACTTACTTATCAGATGGTACTTTAGTGTGTTGCTTCTGATATTCACTTTGTTTGTTTGCTCCTCTCTCTTTTTTTTTCTTGCAGCAAAGGCCAAGTAAGCCCATCTCTCCTCTAAATTTCTTCCAGAAACTTTGGGTTTTGTTTTGTGGTGTGCATGTGTGTTTTGGGCAGCACATCTTACAAGAGCTGCATGCTACGATGTGATACGATGACATGGGCTCATTTAGCTCATACATTATTGTAGAATGGCCATAAATGAATGTCTGATGGAAACAGCCAGTCTCACCTCATCAGTCTTTCCATCCTCCTGCATGAAGAGCCTCAGATGAAACAAGTCTCATGCCGTCTACGTAGGCTAAGATCGAAGTACAGCGTACTGTCTGTTGTACATGATTCCATGTTGCATGTCCACTTAGTCAGCCATCTGTTTTACCAGACTTCTCTAATCCTCAGTGTATAGTACTGGTAAATAGTAGATTAGACATTGGTCAAATAGTAAAAATAAGCTCAAAAACAGTTCATTTTTCCTAAGGAAATACTTTTATGGGATATTTAAAAACCTAACTTGTTTTTTTTTTCTTCTTTTTTATTTTATTTTTTTTATTTTGGCTTTGCACTGAGATGTGCAACATGTTTGGAAAAGATTTAGCCATGTCTGGAAAGGCGGACATGCAGTGATGAGTTTGCTTTACTATAAGATTGGCAGGCAGTCTTTCCACTGGCATTTCTTTTGCCAAACTGCTGTACTGTATTTTCGGATGATTGTACAATGTATCACATGAACCATTTCAGGTAAATAAAACTGTCATACATGAAGAGTTTACTCAATTTATGTTGGTGTCATTTATTTCTAGCGTTTTTAGAAGATTGTGGCAGCTACTGAAATTCTAATTGACGTTATTTTTACAGCAGCAAACAATCTATTATGTGAATATAATGGTGGTACAGTCATGAAAAAGTACATCCTTCCAAGGTTTTCTGTATCAGGACATGATTTAAAAAAACAAATAATAACAAAACATTACTTACCAGATTTTAAAAGTCAATGCCAGGTGGTGCATTATCCTGCTGGAAGTAGCCATCAGCAGATGGTACACTGTGGTCATAAAAGGATGGACATAGCAACAATACTCAGGTCGGCTGTGGTGTTTAAACAACACTGAGTTGGTACCAAAGAGTGCCAAGAAAATATCCTTCACCTCATGACATCACCATCAGCAACCCGAACTGTTGATGCAAGGCAGGATGGATCCATGCTTTCATGTTTTTCCACCAAATTCTGAGCCTACCATCTGAACGCTGCAGCTGAAATGGAGACTCCTCAGACCAGAAAACGTTTTTCCATCTTCTATTGTCCGGTTTTGGTTAGCCTGTGTGAATTGTAGCCCCAGTTTCCTGTTGTTAGGTGACAGGAATAACACCAGTGTGGTCTTCTGCTGCTGGAGCCCATCTGCTTCAAGGTCGAACGTGTTGTGTGTTCAGAGATGCTGTTCTGCAGACCTTGTTTGGAATCTGTCATTTGACTTCCTGTTGCCTTTCTATCATCTCCAACCAGTTTGCCCATTCTCCTCAGATATTTCCTTTTTCAGACCATTCTCTGGAAATCCTAGAAAATGGCCTGAAAAATCCTCTTTCTTCTTCATTCTAAATCTCAGTTTGAACTTTAGCAAGTCATCTTGAGCAGTGTTTCTCAATCCTGGTCCTCAGGACCCATTGTCCTGCATGTTTTAGATGCATCCTTATTAACAGGCTTTGAAAGAACTTGAGTAGTTCATTTAATCTGAATCAGATGTGTTGGAGTTGGGATACATCTAAAGCATGCAGGGCAGTGGGTCCTGAGGACCAGGATTAAGAAATATTGGTCTTGGGCATGTCTACATACTTCAGTGCTATTCCTTTCAGTCCCATCAGAGCTGCAGTCCTGCAGGTTTTCAGTATTTCCCTGCTCCAACACACCTGACTTTAACTAAATGGATCAAACAGCCTTTTAGGTTCTGCACAATGACTCATTAATTTGACTTAAGTGTGTTGGAGCAGGGAGACACTGAAAACGTGCAGGACTGCGGCCCTCGTGGGAACGAACTGAGCAGCCCTGACATACCTGAATGCATTAACCACGTGCCTAGTGATTAGCTGATTAGCTTTTTGTTAGCATGTATTTGTGTTAAGCAATTTAACAGGTTGACCTAACAGAGAGAAAACTCTGAGTGTAGTTATGAAAGAGAAACGCATAGAAAGTAGTTTGTAGAACCTAGACAATGTAAAAAAGACACTAAGTGTGGAAGTCTTGCAGTCTATTTTTGGGTTGAACTTTTTGGGAAAATTGATATCCTGATAGTTTTGATAAAATTATCAAATCCAAATTAACTGTTAGCAATAACTGCTTCAGTAAGATCATTGTTGATCTCGTTCCTCCTCTGCTTTGTGGTAACAAACACCTGAATGCCCCAAACCAGTAAAACGAACAAAAAATTCTGCTTTTGTAGAAGTTCCCACACTGCTGATAATCAAAAAATCAATCTTAAGTAGCATCAGCTGGCAGCTTCTTTCCCTCTAAAAAAAAAAAATAGTTCAGCTGGAGACAAAAATCTAGATTTTACCCTACTGAATAAACCAAAGTGTATGACTAAAATCCTAACAAACATGGACAAGAATAGCATAAACAACATTGTAAAAGATGTGTAAAAAGCTCCAGGTGTTCAGTATCTGGTTATTTCACATCCTACAGTGAAACTTTAAAAAACAAACTGGACTGGACAAACTAGATGCATGTCTGGTTAACATCCTTAATTTTATTATACATGTTTTCAAATATGTACAAAATACCAAACATTTGATTAGAGACTGTTAAGAAAAACTTTACAATTCAATGAGTTCAACGTTGCATTTTCTTACTTTTAATATTCAGCCAACAAACAACACACAAAGTGAGCATGTGCATTACACAACATGCTCATGACAGAGCTGAAGATGATACATGTTAGGAAGCTGCTCAGATATTGAACACTATTATTTGTTCAGATGTCCAGTTCGTCCATCTGACACAAAGTTCTGGCATATTCACGCTTTTTACTGTGGCACTGATGAAAAAAAATCAAATAGAAACATCCCGTCATAGGTGTGCAGTCTTTAAACTTTGTAACATCAGTCACTCAAGAGTTATTCCTCATCATCATGTGAGGATTAAGGAGCAGTTCAATCCCTAAGGGTCACCTTGTCCTGACTACCAGGATGGCTGAAGGCTTCAGGTGTTCTGGAGGGTGGCACTGACAGAGCGCTCCTCAGTGGCCCTGGGTCACTGCATCCCAAACCACTGTTCTTGATCGGCCCACTGAGCCGCTTCGCTGTCGCTGCCCTCCAGATCTCCGTCCTCTCCGCTGCCTTCCATGTCGTCACCATCCAGCTCCACGGTGGCATCTGTGGGGCTTTCCTCCTTCTCCATCTTCTGCATGCCCTCTAAAGACTTCTGGTCATTAGGATCCAGGCTTAGGAAAGAAAAAGAGTTAAAAATAAATCAATGTAATTCTGATTAATGCTCTAATATTTGGATTTATGGCAACATTTCTAAGCATCTACTCCAAGATCAATTTATATTTACCTTAAAGCTATACTGTACTGGTCCATGGCTTCTTGGTAATCATTAACAGCCACCAGAAAATCTCCCAGCATTCTGTGCAGGACACAGTCGCTTTGATTGGCCAGGGCATTACGCAGGAGAGCAATCCCCTCTTCATATTTCTGTTCCCGGTCTTCAAAGAACAAAAAAAAAAAGCAATTCATAATCTGCTTTTCTGCATGTGATTAAAAGTTTGTGCTGTTAGCTGTACGTACTGAGCAGTTCTGCCTTTTTCACCACAGCTTTGGTGTAGTCGGGCCTCTGGGCCAGCGCTTTGTCCAGCAGGGTTTTGGCTTTTTCCTGTGTTACAGGGTCTTCCAGGCAGACTGTGGCCAGGATGGTGAGAGTCTGTGCATTGGCCCCCAGAGTCTTATAGATGTTGTTTGCCATCCCCATAGCTTCTCGAATCCCATTGGATGCCAGGTAACAATCAATCAGACCTGAAGATTAAGTTAATTCACACTTAATTCAATGCAAGCAGAGCAGAAGTGTGCTACATCTGAACCAAAACTCATATTAAGGACATTTAAAAGCAAACATGCCTTCATAGCAGTCCAGGCGGGAAGGGGCCAAACGCATGGCCTCTCTGAAATGTATGATGGCTTCCTGAACTCGGCCCATGTTTCTCAGTGCTGCCCCTTTCAGGAGGAGGGCCTGAACACTGTTACTGTTCAGCTGGATGGCCTTAGCCCCCAGGTAGAGGGCCCTGGAGTAACGCTTGCTGTAAAAGCTGTGACAGCTGAACAAAACATACAGATCCAAGGAGTTATACAACTGTAAAATATTCACAGAGTTTTGTTTTGGGTGGAAAAATGAGTAAAATAATAACAATTAGTAGCCATCAGTGTTTACTTGAAGGCCCTTGGTTCAGGCAAAGGCTGGTTGAGGCTGTTCATTCAGAAACTTACCCAGAGATCACCCAGGGTTCAGCATGCTGGTCAGATATATTAAATAATCGCCCTCCCAGGACTTCAACATCCTCCAGGTGTCCCTCACGGGCCATCAGGTAGCCATAAACATCCATCCCTGCAGGTGCAAAAAGCAAAACTCAGTTTTTCTAAACACCAAAGAGTATTTTGGTTTTTTTTTTTGACTCATGGGAAGCAACTGCAAGCTTACAACACTGACAATAATTGTCAAGTCAGAAAAATAGAACTGTTAATAATTGAATGAAGTTAAGTATCATGTATGTCGTAAAATAACATGAGAGTTCAACCAGGACACTTTATTAACAAACAGCTTGGGGTGAAAAAGATGCATGGTTGACATCAGTTCCTCTCAAAAACTTACTGACTTATACAGTATAATGCCGTAAAGTGAGTCTAAATATTAGCTGTCTAACTTCCCTCACATGTTCTGGTCTGCTGTTAAACAGGAAAACAAGCTTCCTCCACCTGTCTCTCCAGAAACAAACATGACGCTTCCACATGAACAAACTTTCATCATAACAGTGTAAAATGTATTCGACCACTTAGGACTTATAAACAGGCATGTAAAAGATCTTACTGTGACTCACCTTTAATGAGGTACGGGTCCAACATCTGAGCTTGTTCAAATTTGAGAATGGCATTTTTGGTGTCTCCTGCTCTAAAATAGACATCTGCCAGGCTCACCAGGAGGTCCACGTTGTCACGCAGGAGAGATTTCTTCTCCATGGAGCTGAAACAGCATTTCATTTATTTATTTATTTATTTTCCCTCCAAATAAGGAACGTGGAATGGACACATATTTAGTACTCAATGTAAAGAATTGGTACTCTGCTCACCAAATAGTGTTAATAGCTCTTTGATTGTCTCCTGCATGTATGAAGGCATATGCTTTGATCCAAACAGAGAGCCAGTCTAAGTTGGGAATACTCTGGATCACATCCATCGTCATGGAGGCCACTTCAGCTCCTTTAACTGACAGAGACAGGAGACCTTGAAGAAAAAAAAAATAAGAAATTATTTTCAGTTTATCAACTAAATCCAAGCAGAACATTTGCAATCTGTGGTGGGTTGTACATAAAAAGCTAACCTTCCCAAAACAATCACGCTACTCAATGGGACCAACTTGTTGTTTTGCATTCAAGATGGAGGACATGTTAACTGAATTTATAGTGAAAAAGCAGTAAACGACAGACTGCAACAAGTCCCAGAGTCACATAGCATTCAAGTGGGATGGAATTCTATGAGTAGGTTGTTTTACAGCTGTTACTTTCTAACGTGCAAATAAACATGTCATCACAACCCATCAAGAAGATACAAAATTGTTGGATATAATGTAAAATTCCTCTTTGTGTTCAAGGAGTGTGAAATAAAAAATACTTCATTTTTCCCTGCAGGAAACTGTAATGTTTCATGGTGAAAACCTGGATACTGGACATACGCTCTCTTACAATGTTCCTGCAGTACCAGTATGTAGATGCCATTAGCCAAGTGGGGCAGTCACTGAGGCCACAGCTCAACAGGCAGTGTCTTGTTTGGGATAAATTTATGAGCTGTGTAGCCTCGCATAGTAAGCATGTGTTTGTCTGGATGTTAAATGTTGTGTGGTGGTTTACAGTGTCTGTGGGCCTGCATACCAATAATCGCATCCAAGGCAAGGGGACACTGTCTAAGCACCTCTTTGTAGCTCGTCACAGCCGAACGCTCCTGACCAGCTTTCCTGTACAGGTTAGCCAGCATCATGTTGATCTGAAGGAACAATTATTACCAAATTTAAAATAACCATTCCTGACAGAAACTTATAAATCTAATGCTGCAACAGCTTTCTGTACAACAAAACATACAGAAGTCACGTGTAACATGCAGACATGGTTATACAGCATTTTTCTGACAGTTTTTTTGTTTAAAATACGAAGAAATTTTAATTAAAAAAAATACACAAAGCATGATGGACAGGTGTAAAAGCCCACCTTTGGAGTCCTCTGTCTGGATGGAATTCCATCAAGCACAGCGATGGCATCTTTATCCAGTTTCAAAATGGTGTAGCATTCAGCTATCTTGTACTTCACCTCTATTTCTGAAGGTAAACTCTGGAAGAAAATATACTGAGTAAATAAGTTTCTTGTCTGTGATGAAGACCTTTAATATGAAAATACATTACTTTATGTTTACGGTGTCTATTGAATTAAATATTTCAGCCTTTAAATAACACTGAGATCAAGAATATATTTTCTGGATTCCTAACAAAACAGTGTGTTTTATACAGTGTACAAACAACTGTAAAAGAAGATTTTAATGTCCCTTAAGGGTTTGTTTGACTAAACAGTTGTCAGTGGTAGCGTAATGTACAAATATTAACACCAGAAGAGATTGTGTTTACAGTAGTGTATTGATAGCAGATGTGGGTGCGATTTGCTGTTCACTAAATGTCACTGTTGCTTTTGTGTGTGTGTGTTTATGCAGACATGGTTACAGGCTGTATCTTTTAAGTTGAATTTGTTTCACAAGAAAAAGCATCGGAACAAAACAAAAAGCAAAGTTTAGCAAGTTCAGTGATTTTATTATTATCTGACCATGAAAAGCTGTTACAGTGAATTCTATCAATCCCAACATTAATGTAGTGGAAAGCTGATGCTGTGACAACTTAAATAACCCTGATGAAAACATGTGCTGTATACATAAAATTTGGATGTTTTTTTTATTAATAACCTAAATTTCTAAAAATAAAAGAAATTTTTTTTTTTGTCCTCGACTCGGGATGTTGTGAGGCGGTGGAAGGAATACTTTGAAAGACCTTCTCAATCCCACCAACACGTCTTCCGATGAGGAAGCAGAGTTTGGGGTAGCTGGTGCTGGCTCTCCCATCTCTGGGGCTGAGGTCGTTGAGGTGGTTAAAAAGCTCCTCGGTGACAAGGCCCCGGGGGTGGATGAGGTCTGCCCAGAGTTCCTTAAAGTCCTTCAAATCACACTCCTCAGCCTCCCCGGTAAGGTCTATTCAGGGGTGCTTGAGAGGAGGGTCCGTCGGATAGTCGAAACTCGGATGAGGTTGACCAAGTGAAGGAGTTCATGTATCTCGGGGTCTTGTTCACGAGTGAGGGAAGGATGGAGCGGGAGATCGACAGGAGGATCGGTGCGGCGTCTGCAGTGATGTGGACTCTGCATCGGTCTGTTGTGGTGAAGAGGGAGCTGAGCCAAAAGGCAAAGCTCTCGATTTACCGGTCGATCTACGTTCCTACCCTCACCTATGGTCATGAGCTGTGGGTAGTGACTGAAAGAACAAGATGAAATGATTTTCTCCCTTAGGGATAGGGTGAGAAGCTCGGTGATCCGGGAGGGGCTCAGAGTAGAACCGCATCGGGCATTTGGTCAGGATGCCTCCTGGACGCCTCCCTGGTGAGGTGTTCCGGGCACGTCCCACCGGAAAGAGGCCCCGGGGAAGACCTAGGACGCGCTGGATGGACTACATCTCTCGGCTGGCCTGGGAACGCCTCAGGATCCGTCCGGATGAGCTGGTGAATGTGGTCGGGGAGAGGGAAGTCTGGGTTTCCCTGCTTAGGTAGCTGCCCCCACGACCCAACTCCAGATAAGCGGCAGAAAATAGATGGCTGGATGGATAAAAGAATATAAAATAAACATGCACCCACCTGAGCCTGTATGTTGGATGCAGCGCCACCAGTCGAACTACGAACTTTAGATGTTTTGCTGAGCACCTTCTTCTGCTGTAGTGCCATGCTGTACTTACAGGCAGCATTACGGTATTCCTTATCATGGAAAATGGCATCAGCATGGTAAACCAACAGCTGATACTTCTGGGCTGGGGAGAACAGCTCTCTTCAATCAAAAACAAACAAATAAACCCGCAATCAATAAAAGAGAGGGCATGTAATAAAAACACATTCACGAAATTTAAACACATTACATCTATTCGTTGCTTTTGTTTCATTCTCAGATTGTAAAAAAAAAAACAATAGCTATGTTTGTTTAATTACTATTAGACTACATAATGATGAAAACACTTAATTGTGACTTTAATGGGATCATTGTTTAGGACATTTGCTGTTTTTAAACCATTAATTCTACTTCATCAAACCTGAAACAGGAATGACAGAAAATATCGACAATATGAGACAAATCGTCCTGGTTTCACTATCTTGGCTAACTGATGGTGGCACAGGTATGTCTAAGAATCTAAACATGGTTCTTCCTTGAGGGGAAAAAACTCCCTACCCTTTCAAATACTTTTTTTTTAATGTAGATTTTTGATTGAGCAGTCAACCAAAATCTGTATAAACTATGCAGCTGTTAATGCTAGCAAATGTTGACACATTAAAACTGGGCTATCATTACCGAGAAATTGCATTAAATACTGGAATGAAAACAACAATCAGAAAATAGACGGCCCCCGCTCCGAGATCACTTACGGATTGTTATTACTCATCGTTAGCAACAAACTGCTCAATATGCGAACATTAGAGTGGAGACCGGCTGCTGCCATATCCCGAACGTGATCAATTACGTTCATTTTGATTTATTCTGATGGCTTGGTAGGTTTATGCGTCAAGTTTAAAGTTTCGACTTGTAAACAGCTAACAACAGCTAGCGTACCTCCTAGCGTACGTATTAAATATGGCGCCGATGGGCTTCCTTCCGTATTCTGCTGTCTTTCAGTGCTCTTCAGTAGCTCGTTTCTTTTAGCATCCACATGAATTATTAAAATATCATAAGGGAGTTTTCAACTGTATAATGCACATTTAGAAATATGTTGGCTTTATTTTCAGTATTTTTATGTTTAAGGATAAAAATAAACTGCTAAATATAGTTTATTTAATTAGTCTCTTCAGTAAAGTTAGAGGCTGAAGGCTTCATATTTCCGATAGATATAAATGCACCATATGGATTTGTTTTAGGACTGCATTCCTATTAAACATCCATTATAGACAGGAATGAGAGCTTTCATAAATTTTACATTTACAGAGGTAAAATTGTTACTATGCTAATAAAATATGCGGGTTCTTTTCTTGAGACTACGGTTCATTGTTTTATAACACAAATGCATCGTTTCATTTGGTGAAAGAAAAATAATAACTTGGAAACAATCAACTGCACCAACTGTTATTGAGAGGAAACTGTTCGGTTTCAGGGCAAGTGTTTTTCATTTTAGTATTTTTCTAAAATTTTACAAATCTATAAAAATTCTTACATTTTTAATAGTAAAAATAAAAAAAGATCAAATTTGAATATTTTAAAAACACAATGATTCTTACATTTACTGAATAGAAGGTGTAAAAATGAATGCATTATAAAAGTTTTCCAATAATTTTTATATTACTTTGTTATGTTCCCATTTCATCTCACTACCCTTAAATGATGTTCTGACATAAAAGTTATCAAATGATGGTTTAGGGGTTATTTTGTCCTATTTCTCGTTCAAACAGACCTTAAGTTATACAACAGATTATGTAATTATTGTTAACTTTTTTATTTAAAAAATCCCTGCAAATTGTCAGGTCAGCACGACAGGACGTGTTGCTGATAACAGCCAGAATTCTCTTTTCCATATTATAACCACAATATACTACTGAGGTGGTTCATTCCCGTTACCTCAGAGTCCACAGAAGTCAAACTGCCTCTGGACTAATGCAACATAAGGCTTTTTTTTCACAGTTAAGTTTTAAGCGGCATTTGTGAGTGTAATGTAATATTGTAGTGCTTGACAAGGGTTTGCATATTAGTCCCTTGCACATTAGTTATATTGGGCATTGATGACTTTTGATGCAGGCTGCTCTGAGGAATTGAAGATCACATCGGTCCAGTTTAGGCTTGTGCCATTTATGGAATGAAATTCTTACAGATTCCTAGAAAGATATTATACACTGTACATGGAGTAATTTGTGAACCTCTTCCAACCTTGGGAAGTTTTTTCCTATCCTGGAAGGTAGTAAGAGAGGAAAATTGTCTCAGACATTTCAAGGATTTTTCTCAAACACATTTCATACATGCAATGGATTCAGCTTGTGTATTAAATAAATATTACAATTATGTTTATGTTATTATTATTGTTGATTATGCATCCCCACCTTTTGTTAAAAACAAAATTCAGGCCTGAAATGCAAATATGAAAGTATGAAATGAGGTCAGTGAAACAAAATATGAAACATTCTGGGTTTTACTGTCTGCAATAAAATATATTCCCTCATTCCTAGGTGGTCTTATTTGGATGTATGCCTTACCGCTCAGTCGTTTACAGCCAAAAACAAACGACATATAAAGCAAACTGATTTCTAAAAAGATTTATTTGTTGATAATGTCTCAGGTGGAGTGCAAATTGTTATGGTAGCAGACAGCCAGATTAGTGTATGACATATGAGTCAGGAAACATACAGGCTACGTGGTCTGGAAGATCGTAAAGAATGCTTTCCAGGTTGGGGCTTGTTGATTTCTCAAGCGCGTTGAACCCACACGTAAAAGCACGATCAGTAGCGGTTGCGCATGCGCACAGCTAAACCTAGCAGCTGTACCTTCGTGTCAAAACACAGAAGGAAGCCAGCAGAAGGCACCATAGGACCTCATTTCTGTTCCACCTTTAGCGCTGTTTTTCAGAAAGTGTTTGTCTTCACAGACTGTTTTCCCTCTTCAGTTACGTCCGCGTACCATGACCGAACAATCAGCATTACTTCTTCGAAAACAACTGGCAGGTAATGTGAGCACAGCGCGTTATGCCAATTTAGACTATATAAGGGCTAACAATCGAGTAGCTAGCGTTAGCTTTTTTAAGCTACGCAAAGCTATGTTTACGCCATAGGAGCAAGCTTGGAAAGCTAAACCAACGGGTTAATGAGCGCCTTTTTGTATTGTCGTTGAGTATGTGACTTAGCTACGTAGATTATCTGACCACTGTTGAGGATAAAACATGTCTTTGTAGATATATTTATCTAAATAACACAGCTAGACCGGCACATAATAGCAATGCTAACCAAGCTAGCTTGCTAGCGAGTTCGGCATTAGTTATCGGACAGAACAAAGGAATAATCAAGCCAGGGATTCATCTGCCTTCGCAACTTTAACAAGGTTAATGATAGATGTGAACACTCAAAGCCTTTCATAGATACACGTGTTTCTGTATCAATAGCAACGTGATAACAATTACAAAACCATAATGTAGCAAAGTAAGATAATATTACATCTTGGATGTCATATGTGGTTTGGTCTTTGATACTGTTAGCGGTTTTTATTGACGATAGGCACTTTGGTATTCGAGCTCCCTGTGATGTAACTGTTCTCCCATCGGGTTATTTTGACAACACCAATATTATTTCGTAGGTGGCAAGGATGTGTCGTATTTACCCTAAGCACATGTGTGTGTGTGTGTGTGTGTGTGAACCAACACGGAGATAGATCATGTTCAGCTTGTTCTGCTTCTGTATGAATGAATATTACAGTACACACAATACTGATCAATAACCTGTTTAATTGAAAACCAATTTGCTGACACTTGTTTTAAGATATCGACTTCATGTATTATTGAGTTTTGGAGTCAACACTTTAGCATGAACGAAATCCTTAATTTTTTTGTTAAGAGCCAAGACAGATGTGGTCAAAAAACTTAACAAAATCAAAATTCAGAAAATATTTTCTGACATGTATATACTGTGAAGATCAGCATTGCAAAAATGGTATAATATTAAAGCTGCATTGCGTGGCAGCTTGCCATTACTAGAGAAAACTTAGATCACAAATATTGTGAGGATTGAGAGTCCAATCAACATTGCATCCATGACTATTTTTTGCATTTTACACTTAATGACACATGTACATAAATAATATATTAACCATTAAAATACATAGACACTGAAAGTCCAGTTTGATTGACTTTAATATTGAACACTAATGTTCAATGTAGGGTTAGCCAGCATTCAGAAACAGAACACTATTGTTTTTAGAGATCTGCAGAGTATTTCCACTTATTTAGCCAGTTATATTGTAGGATTGGTTTAAGCACATTAGTCAGTGTTAATACGTGTAATGTTGCCATTCTTTAAAAAAAAAAAAAACTACATGATCAGAGTGCAACATGTGGACCAGTCAACTGAAACAAGAGCTCAGCAGATCCAGTCATCACAGTTCACGCTTAGCTCATAGCTGCATGAGCCATTTCTTTTTTTTTTTCAAATGTCTTGTAGTTACTTAACTGTACATTGTGTACTAATAGCAGTGGTGGAAAAACACTTGGCTTCCTTTGAACATTTTTTAATTTATGTTTATGTGTAATTTTATTACTTTGGCTGTTTTTAATTTTGACATGAATAACTCACCTGCATTTTATGGCATGTTATGCCGTTATGGTGCTTTGTATTTGCTGCTGTAGCTTCTGTTTTCTTCCCTTATTTATTGTATCAATACTGTTTCTGGTCTTTTTTCTTCCAGAGCTCAACAAGAACCCTGTGGAGGGCTTTTCAGCTGGTCTAATAGATGATGATGACATATACAAGTGGGAAGTTGTGATTATTGGTCCTCAAGATACTCTTTTGTAAGTGATATAATAAGGTCTTTGATTCAAGCATTCGACAGCTAATTTCTTTGTTTAAAAAGATCCTAATTTTTTTCTTTGTTTTTATTGTAGTGAAGGAGGGTTTTTCAAAGCGTACCTAACGTTTCCCTATGATTATCCACTACGACCTCCAAAGATGAAGTTCATCACTGAGATCTGGCATCCCAATGGTAACGATAAGCTTCAAACTCTTAAATACTTACTTCCTCAAAATCCCCATCACTAATCTTGGTCTGCAGATTAAAGATGTCAACATGCTCCATTATTGAACAGCATGCAGTATTGGTATGTTAGTGATCATCTGTCGTCCACCTCCTCTTCACAGTTGCAAAAAATGGGGATGTTTGCATCTCAATTCTGCACGAGCCAGGAGAGGATAAGTTTGGTTATGAGAAACCTGAGGAACGCTGGCTTCCGATCCACACTGTAGAGACGATAATGATAAGTGTTATCTCCATGCTGGCAGACCCCAACAGTGATTCACCAGCAAATGTGGACGCTGCAGTGAGTTATGCCAACTTTAGAAATTCACTTTTCAAACTTTTAGTCATTGCGGTTCAGCTAAATTGAAGGTGTGTCCTTAAAATAATCTGATGTTGCCCCCACAGAAAGAGTGGAGGGAGGACCCAAACGGTGAATTCAAGAGGAAGGTGGCTCGGTGTGTAAGAAAAAGTCAAGAGATGGCATTCGATTAGGAATCTGCTGTAAATTCCAGGGTAAGTCATTTTAACCTGTTGAGTGAGGCTTGCATATAAATGTTGGTTTCTGACCATCATAATAACTTCAGTTTTCTGTTGTCCAGTTTGGGGAAATGCCTTCAGAGACAAAACTTCAGCAAAAGGCTTTTGCACCCTTTGTTTTGCCAGTCAAAGGAATTGGTTGGCCTCAGCCATGTTTCTGTGAACGGTCTGCCAGATGAGCCAATTTGAGAACCCTACCAGCAAAATTAACCTGTTTCCTACCTGGAATTGTATATTTAATTTTATTTATTTTGAGAAATTAATGATGTAAGATATGTCACTACTGTAAATTAACTTGCTTTTTTATCTGCTGCTGAACAGTTTCTACTTTATACCAGGTTTCTTATGCAATTTAGTGGTCAAGATTGTGTAAAACAAAAGCCTGTTCTCATACTTGTCCTCCCTGCTGCATACTAATCCCATTATTGTTACCCCAAAATCTGTCAATAAGTCTGTTGTTTGTTTGTTTTTTCCCTTCTCCCAACAGTCATTGAATCACTGTTGCCTTTTGTTGGCTTCACCTCCTCACAGTTTGCTTATTGTTTAAATGAACAAGGTGAGATCTTTTAGAGCAACTTAGAGTTTTCATGTTTTTTTGTTTTTTTTTTCCTGAGAGACAGCCTTCTGGTTGCATTTCCTTCTGATGCCAGTGTGCGTCTCAGGTGTTTAAAGCCATGACTTTCTAACAAATCTGCACGATTCCCTCTTTTCTGTGGATTTAATTGGAACATAGTTACTCTGATGTTTTGACTCCCACAGGCGTTAGTAATGGTATCAGAAGTTTGTACCAACAAGGTCTCAATTAGCAATTGGTAAGATAAATTTCTTACATCCCCGGTCATTCCCTTTGACATCTAGCCCTTCTGGCCTGACAAGGTAGTCTGTGAATAATCAGTTAGCGTATGTTATCATTAATCATGGCCAATTAAATCTTTTCTCTGACACCCCCCACCCCACCACACACAGAGTTCAGCTTGGCACCTGAGCTTACCTCAATTTGAATGGATAACAACTTTGACCAGGTTAATGGTTGAGTTATTAATCTGTTGGGGGTGTTATGAGCTCTGTAATAATTAGGCTAGTGCTACTTTTGGCTTTTTATCAGTGTGTGTGTGTGTGGGTAAAAAACATTCACTTGTGGGTTTGGACTCTTGAGGGTAGATTTATGAATGATGCTATTCTATCCACATCTTGAGTTCTGATTGGTGCATCCTTGGATAATATATATGGTTTTTATTAAATCATATAATCTCCTTTTGAGATCCTTGATGGAGACTTGAAGTGAGCTAACCACCTAGTAAAGTAAAGTACGTTTTGGGAAATAAAAACTCTGGGTGGAGTTTGGGAGCTACTGGCCTGTTTTCACTTTAATTGATGGTGTTGCTAACTGTTAAGCCATGATTACATCTATTTAGAATTTTACAATTATGTTCTACACGGTCAAATCTGTGTTGGACACTGAAAATAGCTTATCATCTTTTGGCGCATGCAATCAGGTTTAAGGAGTAAGGTATGTTTAAATAGAAAACCATTGTTAGTATATTCTGGGTGAATGTGACGTGTACAGTTAGTAGATTTGTGTAGACTTGATCACATAAACTGCTGTTGACATGATCTTTTTAAGTCAGAATTTCTTACCTACCATGACCTCCTCTGACCGGTGTTCACTGTATTTGCACAGATTTGGTGCGTTTGAAATGTCATTAAGCAATACGCTCTGAAAATGGTGTGTCCAGGTAATCCAACACAACGCCATTATTTGTAGGTTTTCCTTTTTTTTTTCTTTCTTTTTTGTTTTGTTTAATTTTGTGTCAATGCAATGTATATTGGACATGATGCTCAATAAAGCGTGTAAACAGAGAGTGGTATATCATTTTATTAGTTTGTATTTCAGATAAAAACAGAATAATTCTATTATTTCGGAGCATTTCGAAGCCCACCAGAACTGTCACATTTCAGGTTTGGGTTTCTTTCACACTATGAGGCTCTGCTGGCTGCAACACTCCCTGGCAGATGACGGTGCCAGCAAACGTGACGACCGTAACAGAAAACATTAACAAGCTAAAGAAGAGACATTTATTGAGTACCTAAAAGTGGAAGTGGTCACACTTTCAGCCTGTGGTCAACAGTTAACTAATATAAACTTCCAAAATGTAATAAAATATATGTTTGGTTGATTATTTCTCCCCTTTGATGATACTAACTGGTGTTGTATTATGCGTGGTTGGAAAGCTGGATTAGTCACCTTTACAAGAACGTGCAATGAGCAACACAGCTGAATGTGTTGGTTGTGCAAAAAATGAGTCAAAATCCCCTTCATTATTCTCCTGTTGCTATGCTATTATTAAAGGCGAGAAATAATTGACAAACAAAAATTTCCTTGCTTTTTGTGCTTAGTTTAGATGATGGATTGATAATTTTAGAGGTTCTTGATTTGTGGGTCTGCAAAAAACTGGGATGCAAGGATGTTGAGTTAACCCTCTAAACGCCCAAGTAGCACCAACCAACATAAGTGAATGAAAACAGGCCATATCTCCAGAAAGAAACAAAGCCTGTTACCACTTTATACCATGTGATGGCAGATATGTGCAACTTTCCTAACACTTTTTTTTGGAGTGGGGTATTTAAAGCTTGAGTAAAACTGAGTTTGTAAAACACCCTACTGAACTGATGAGGATGTGGTCATTGATGCAGAGCAGATATAGAGAAAGCAACATAAAACACTTCTTCACTGTTGAAGTACTTTCTCAGCTATTTACCGTTTCTTAGTATGCAATAGGCAATAGGGAAGAGTAAATTTGTTCACATCATAAACTCGGGTTCATATATAACAAATTTCTATTAAATATAAAGTTGTAGTTACAGATTTTGACCACCAGAGGGAGACAGGTGACAAAGTAGCGTAAGACTAACTGTAGAATATTACCTCCAGAAATATTGCATGAACTGCAGACCAGTGCCAGGAAGTTTGGTTGTCGACCTATGAAAGAGTTGTAAACTCACACAAAACCATATCATAGGATAAAACTACTTTTCTGAAAAATTTCAAAATAGATTAACTTAACATACTTTAGCCAACAACAAACATCTTTGTTAAAAGAGAAGAAAACCTGCTGCTCTAGGTTACAGGAGCAATGCTTGATGGTATTAACTGATAGAGCTGCATCACAGAAATAAAAAGCTCATGTCTGAATTTTTTTTTTTCACAAAGATTTTCCTTTCTGATGCTTGCATTTAAATTAAAGTGAAATTGCATGTCCTAGCTACATCATGCAGCTATTGTTGCAGCTTAGTGCTATAATTTGTCGAACACTGAATCTGAGCTTCTTTAAAATATCTAATTCAGTTTATATTAAGGAATGAATGTGCCACAACTTAATGCTAAAATGAATGAAAAGGGTCAAATGGTTATACCATATACCTTGAGTGTACCTTTACAGCATCCCCTATTCCAGGTGAATTTAGGAATTTAGACATCCTCTGGAACACTGGTATGAACTTCTCAGTGCTTTCCAGACTGAACTAAATCAGAATTTAGTAGCAGACAAA
The DNA here is from genome assembly GCF_017639745.1 of Melanotaenia boesemani. Lineage (NCBI taxonomy): Eukaryota > Metazoa > Chordata > Actinopteri > Atheriniformes > Melanotaeniidae > Melanotaenia > Melanotaenia boesemani. The sequence continues at coordinate 29,679,381 of NC_055692.1, forward strand.
AGCAGACAGAGTTCTCTGAATGCTTCAGTTATTTTTAGTTCAGTCTTTTTGAAAGGAGAATGACTCACTATAGAGTGGTCACATCACTTTATTTACACAGTAATACAACTAAAATTTTAAAAGTTAAAACAAGAGGAAGTGTCAGCACCCTGACAATATTTTTTATTTTCCTTTACTGCTTTTCAGTCTTACTAAATGTTCTATACTGATAAAGCACCTTTAACTGTAAATTTAGCAGAGTACTTCATGCACTTTTGCTTTCTGTGGATTATGGAATTCCCACTACCATAATTAATCTCCATGACATTTTCCAAACATCAAGGAAAAGTTTATAGGATGAAAGAGGTCATTTTCTCTCTGGAGCTACCTGCCTCATGTAAAGACAGCTCTAGGGATGTGGTATGGTGTGCGATCAAAGTGAGCGAGCACCTCATGTTGGCAGACAGCTGGTACTGCTTTTATTAGACTGGAGTAATTCTGAATAATGCATTTTATGAAAAGATCAAACCTCCCCAATTTACTGAAACACATTTTCAAACTGTTTAATTGAACTGTTTTGTTTGGCACCTGCTTCTTTTCAAATTTATTACTGCTGCAAGGTGTTTAAGTTGGTAACTCAAGTCATGAACCTTTCTACTCTCTACTACTCTCTAAAAGTTCACATTGTCATATGAAATACTAGATTCCAGGCTCAATGAAGGAATTTAGGCTGTTTTTAATAGTTTTCACAAAGATGTTGTTTTCATATTTAGACACAAATGTATTAAAAGGAATCAGTTCAGCCTAGAAAAGTAACTAACTGCATCCTGTTCCTGCTCAGCATCACAATTTATTCATTAGTTCATTTTTTGGTACATCTAAGCATTTGTGATGATCATTGCAAAACTGCCTGCAATGATAGTTATCCACAGTTTGTGTGTTCAAGTTTGGGAGAATCACTCTGTTGAATAATCCCTTAATAACTGTCCATATGTCATATCTATGAACAGATAATAGGCGTCAGAAAACTACCTAGTACTACACAACAACACGTCTTTGTAGCACTTTACAATCACATTAGGGTGTGACATGTTAACAGGGTTTGTGTATGTTTCTTTCTTATCTTTATTAGTATGTTTCTTAATATCTCCATTTATATAGTCATAGTCTGGCTCAAGGGTCAAGAGGTAGAAGAAGGTGTGGCTCATCATGACACACGTTGTTTTGGTCTACAAGCAGTGCACAACAGTAAACTCTGTGGTGAAGCGATTTAGCTTTTTACCCCTTTAAAAAACGCATAAACTAACCAAACTACCTAGAAAAGATACCAGTTCTAATACATTACTTCAAAATAAGTCAAACACACAAAATAAAGAAAACTGCAACATTGAAAATCCTCCACTTGGTTTTACAAACACCTGTCCTGTAAGGTGGGTCTAAACAAAAGACCAAGCATGTTAAATATGACCATAATGCCAACACAAACACACCCAGGTAAGTAAGTTTAGGATTTCAATTTCTTGAGTTAGTGGAGCCAGATAACAAATTACAGGTCTGCACCATCATCAGATATGAAACTACATTACCTGATGCTGCCAAGTCTTCTCTTCTCTCTGTGTGACAGATGTGGAGACTTCTTCTTCTTCAAGAATTTTCTGGCTGTACTTTGAATAATTTTCCAGAGTGTATCCTGTTTGCTCCACTATGTCTTCTAAAGAGTATATCTGGAACCAAAACCACAGAAACCTCAAACTGTTTGCTTTGCATAGACTTAAAAATATCCTACCCAGCTAATCCTCAGCATCCACACTGAAAAGTGAACGGGATTAGATTCTGTAAACATTAAATTACCGTACTATTTTACCTCGACAGGGAAAGCCCTGTCGGGAACGGTGATCACTGGGCAGCAGTTGAAGTTGTTGGAGAACTTGTCACAGTCCACGGTCACACTCATGAGGATCAGTTGCAGATCCGATCTTCCCATTGCAACATCTTTTAGGCTGGTTTGCAGGAAGTCTGACTGGATGGTGCCTTCGTGGGCCTGAGAGGAAGAAAGTGAGGAGGTTAAATATGTTAAGATATTTTAAGATAAAAAAAAACAACAACTTTTATGACAGAAAATATCTTCTCCTCCTTTTGAGGAAAATCAGCCACTTTTATGGCTGGATTGAACATGGTGTGGAACTCCAGTTGCTTCATTTCTGGAAAGAGAAAATCCACCAATATATCAGAGGAAAACATTTAGGATGTAAAACCACAGGAAATGACACGAGCTGCTGTGTTTTGCAAGTGTTCCTTGTGAAAGGAAACCCGTTTCTTAAGGGGGAGTGGTAGTCTAGTGGTTACTGAGGTGGGCTTAGGTCTGGAGAACCCCCATTTGAGTCCCTAGAGTGCCAACAGAGGTGAACCACTGTGGGTCTTTGAGCAAGGCCCTTAAGACCTGCCCCAACTGCTCCCAGGTACTGAAACAGGGCAGCCCACTGCACTCTAGTACATCTAGAGATGGGTTAAATGCAGAGGTGAATTTCCCAGTCGGGAATGATTATTTGATGAAGTTTCATAACACACAAACCTTTTCTATATGTCTTAAATTGCTATAGGTCTTGGCAGCTACTGCTATTTTTAAGTATAATACAGGAATTGAGGGAAATGCTCCACGAAAATGTTTTACTGACACAGAAAGTCATAGCTCTCAGCTTTAAGGTGCTTTAATTACTGAATCAAACTTTTCGTTTAGCTCAGAATTATGTTTTCTTCTTCCTCTTCCTCATCACTGCTTTGCTCTGCATATGTCAAGATTCAATCCTTCATGCTGGCAGGTTCAGCCTTCTATGTGACCTGGCAAGCACCACACACAAACTTACAAATTATTTCACAAAACACATCATGTGTAGCCAACCCACATGTTCGCTGCCTAATATACAAACCTTGGCGGTCTCTTTGGGGTTGTTGTAGGATACTTTGAATCTCTGAGCTGGACAATTTTGCTAGAGAGCAGGCTGTTGGGAGCGTTGGGAATTTCTTCAGTTTTCACACTCAGTGGTGATTTTTGCTATGGGCGAAATAGGCAAGCATCCAGAGATGCAATCTGTATACGTGGAAAGAGCCATACAGACAGAAACCAAACAAACAGAATTCTATAATTTGCCCCAACCTGTTTTCCAAAGTACCTCTTATTCCAAGTCATTTTAGCAGACGCCCCACGTCAGCATGCTGCAGACAAATGTCTCTGCTTTAAGAAGACCAAGAGAGGATGGTAGGGACTATGGATCTGACTCATAAAAGTAAAGTCAATCAGACCACAGACTGCTTCCAAATAAAGTGAATTTTACCAACATTGATAAGCAGCCAACTACATCATCAACCACACATGCACACTGATGAAGACTTCCTGGGCTTGATGTATCTTTTGTGTGACTCCTCAGGTGTGTTCATGCACACATGCACATCTGTTTGTGGATGAGTTGGGGAATACTTGCACATGTCTGCATTCTTACATATCAACTTTACTATTGCAAATGTAGGACTGTTCCATATTACTGGGTATCAGGGAACTAAGTCAAATCAGTTGTGTGTCTGTTGGTGGCATAGAACATTAGCAATTATTTTTTATAGAGAGCAGTTTCAGCAGCAAACCTAACATGCTGATGAGAAACAACAGAAAGTCAATTAAGAGACTGGGGTCAGTCAGAAAAAGGCAGAGGGATGCAAGCAAGCCCACAGATGTGGCACTAGAGGCTGTGACTAGAGGAAGAGTAAATCAAAGTTTCCTGATGAGCCTGATGGTTCTTCAGTACTGAGCAGTTTGTCATGAAAGCTGATCACACATTCGCTGAAACAACAGCTGAAGAAAACCTCCAGTTTATAACTAACTAAATCTCTTTCTTTGCGTAATAATACTGAACCAAAATGGCTAATCAGTGAGAGTACAGTTGTAAAAACTGATCAATGCAAAGTAAAATATGTCTGTGTGTTTGTGCTTGTAGCTGACTTTGAGGTCAAGTATCTCCTGCAGGACAAGCTTGGTAAAGGAGGCTTTGGAATCAGAAAAACTGATCATTTTGACATTAAGTATCCAACAACATTCAAGCATCAAACTCAAATGTTTTTTACATGTGTTAAAGCCATGAAATCTCCCTGAATGTCTGCATCAGACTCACTGGACATTTTACAATTTTTTTCCCAAGATCATAAATAACAAGCCCGGATAATTTTAGTGTTAGACCATGTATGTTTAGAGTAGATATTCCATCAATACTTGCTCTGTTATATGAACCTCTGCTTGCTTTTTAGTGCTTTCTACTCGTGTATTAGCATTAAGTATAATTTTTATTTAGTAAAGATATTCTGCATCAATATGTATAAGAATAGAGCTTGAAACCGAGTAAACAAAGCACTGAAATTTCGGAAGAAAACTTTTCTGATCATGTCAACCTCCCTATCTGCAGTTATTTGGTGTTCCTGCAGTTTGCATTCTCATTACTGGGAATATTTTGGAGAATTTCCAGTAGATTTAAAGTGTCTCACAGAGAGACTCCCTATTGTGTAGTACATGTGTGAACGCCACTGTCAACTGCAGATAAAATAAGAACCATCTTTCTGGCATTCATTGTTTCTCTTGTGTGTAAACAACTATACACATACCAGTCCCCAGCAAACCAAGTCAATGTTATTCTGTCCAGGGGGTGGCAATTTAATGCATCCCTCATTGGTCAGTGATTGATCTGATGTCTCTGTTTACATCATTGCTACATGTTTGTGATAAAAATCCACATTTGCTACAGGACTCACTGGTTTGTATGTTTTTTTCCTTCAGGTCTTACATGGACAGATTTACATGACCTCATTAGAGGTGCTCCTCATGTGGATAATGGCATGTAATTGCATTTCAGGGGGGCAGTCTGCAGCTGTTTTTCTGTTGGACTGGTAGATAGAGGACCAGGAGGTTGTGCTGGTCATGGAGAGACCAGTCCCCTCTGTTGACCTTCTGCACTACCTGCAAGACAACTGACCCCTGGAAGAGGACACGGCTAAGGAGATGGTAAAGGAGGAGTGTTTTTGGAGCCTGTCCTTTCAGAAACCGTCCTTTGACAGGGCTCTTGCTGTGATCTTGAGTATCTAATGTTGCTGAGCTAACCTTTGAGGAAAGCTTTAGTTGGTATCTAACTAGCATTAGAACAGCAGTCACCATTCTCATCACTAACTTTATGTCTGTTTCAGAACATCACGAAGCAGCTGGTAGAAGCAGCTTTCTACATGCACTCTGCAAGGGTTTTCCATTGAGACCTGAAATCAGAGAACATGCTCATCCAAACCACTTCTGATGAACTTCGAGTGCGACTCATAGATTTTGGATGTGGCTGCATTGTGGAGGACACACCATACTACTCCTTCTATGGTGCGACATCAGGTTTTTGCTCCTACTCTGAATTCATCTGTTGATCTTTTGAGTCACACCTTATTGAAATACTCTTCATCATCTTTAGTTTCTTCCTGTCTCCATCTGTGTGTTGTCCAAACTTTTGCTTTTGCTCATCCAGAGTTCTACTTATGTGGAGCGTAGAAAGCAGATCCCACTACAGTATAGCAGCTGGGTGCGACTGTATATCCCAGAGTGAGGCATGCTGTCACCACTATGCCACCTGAGTTTTATAACAGGTAGTGTTTCTTGTTCCAACAGATAACTGCACCGTCCCCCTTGAACTTTGCTCTCTTATCTTAGATTGCCAGGTTTCTTGCAGGAGTGTTTGGAGCCAAACCCTTGGAACCATGCCATGTTGGAGCAGATGCAGCTTCACCTGTGATTGAAAGATGCTGCTAAGCAACCACACTCTGGCTGGCAACATTATCATGCTTTTCCATTACATGGTACCGTATGCCAGGATCACCAAATTTGAACCTCTTTCTAGTCTCAGATATCAATGTTATAACATTACATTAACAATTTGGTAACGCTAGCTAAGACATTATTAATTGTTAAGTTTTCCTTCAGTGTGGGCATGACAGGATTTGTATCTGAATGACTAACAAGCAGCCTTCCACACACTCCACATGTTTTCCTCCAAGAGGTTTTTATTTTAAAAGACATGGTAAAATCATTCAGTTCCCCATTCAGATCTGACTTAGACACACATATAATTTTAAAAGCAATTGTTAGAAATTGATCAAACCCAGATCTTTGCTATCTGGCTTGTTTTCTGCTCTTAAAAATATAGTGTTCACTTATTCAAAAGCTGTTTCTAGTATATGCATGGGTGCTGATAGTATATTTGCAAATTAGCCACCTTTGTAGACATTAGTGAGCCATCTAATCACTACCACCTACTGAAGATTAAATAAATATTTCATATTATTTAATATATATACAGACACTGTAATAGCCAACTTTGCCTCAGTGACAAGAAAATGATATAGCTATATTTTTACAGAATAGATATGAATTATATATAATTATATAAATATATTTATAGAATATAGAATATATAAATAAATAAAAACAAAGTAAAATAAGATTAAAGATAAATAAATGCATCAAAGTATGTGTTTGTAGAGGTCAAATATTGTATGTGAAAAACAATGTGGCACTATTAAAAAAAACAACTCATAATCAGTACAACTACTCTTCATAATTCTTTGTCATAACTTCATTATATGGCCCATCGATTTCCTTGTCTTGTCTTCTTTGTTCTTAAAAAATAAATGTTAGCACACTTCTTCTCCATTTCTCAGGCTTCCTGTCATTCTCTGATCATGTTGAACTACCTCGTCAGAAACTCCATACCTACCTCTCCTAGATATTTTCATACCTTCACAGGAATATCACCAGTTCCAGCTGCCACCTCCACCGTCTCCTTACGCTGCATCTTCCTGTATCCCTGTCTTACTTTCTTTCACCTGTCAAGTGTCCCACTCCTTCTAAGCTAACCCTTTTCTTTTTATATATTAGCTGTTGTAGTCCAGTCATCTAGCAGCCCTTTGTGACCACCTAGAGCCTTTTTCAACCCCTCCCTGAAAACCACACAGTTCTCTTCCCTTTTAAGCTTCCATCGCTTTGCCTTTGTTCTCTTCATCTTCCTCATCACCAGAGTCATCCTACATACCACCATCCTATACTGTCTTAGCAGCCACTGATCTTCTGTAGTTTATATTGTCTACACAAGATGTAGACAAGATGTAGATGTACACCTATGTGTTCCTACCTCTCCTATTATAGGTTTCTCTGTTCCTGCCTCTTATGGAAGAAAGTATTCATGACAGCCATTTTCATACTTTTTTGCAAAATCTACCACCATCTGTCCCTCTGCACCTCTGTCATGGATACCAATCTACTGCCTGCACCAACATGTCCATCAAACTTAGCACCAATGACCATTTTCTCATTTCTGGGGATGCTCTGCATCACTTCATTAAACTCACTCCAGAACTTCTCCTACTCTTCTAGCACACATCCTTCCTGTGGGCCATATCCACTAATAGCATTCAACATCACACCTTCAAATTCTTGCCCTCAGACACATCCTTCTATCTGACACTCATTTCACTGCCAGAAAATACCTAACAAACTCCTCTTTCAGGATAACTCCCACTCCATTTATCTTCCAAAACAATGACAGAACAGATTAAATTCTGCTCTAGCCTTGCTACATTTCCACCTGGTCCCTCGATGAAACAGTATATCTATCTTCCTCTGCATAATGTAAACTAAACTTTCCTTTTCTCTGTCATAGCCCCATCATTCAAAGTCCCTACTCTCAGACTCCTTCCCTTTTGTTTCTGCCTACGGATGTCTTCCTCCTCTCTTTCTTTGACCCATAGCTAAACTGATTTGCATGTTGATTTGGCATAGCTTTTATGTTAAATGCCCCTCCTGACACAACCATTGTGTTTTACATTTGATTAACAAAAAGTTTTCAGTTGGTAAAAACTATGGACACAGGCACCGCCATATCATCAAAGATGCAGGTTTTTAAATTAAGTGCAGATGATTAGCTCAGTGGTCCCTTTCCTCTTTAATGCAGAGACCTCTTCTCTTTAGTTTTCCATCAGATTTTAGTCCTTAAATCCTCTGGATTAAAGAGAGGAATAAAACCAGCTGAAATAAATATATATAATAAAAATTCTTATTTAAACTAATAAATTGTCTAACGTGTGTATATATATATTTTAGCCAGTGACGTCAATATTTTAAATGTGTTTAACGTACTGCGCGTGCTGTGCGCGTGCTCCATAAGCTAGTTAGCTTGATATAACATTGGTAAATATGAATTGTGTCATTGTCGGGAGCGGTGTAAAAGGTAATAACAAAAAAGAAAACATTAAAAGTTTTATTTGCCGTAAATTTGATCTGGATATATGTTGTATCTAGTTTGAGTGAATAACATTCAGTTAAATTAATGTTGCTAGCTTACTTTGGCTTAGATACTTTGCCAAATACTTTTCGTGCGTCCGGCTGTTGATCCGCTTCATATATGTAGATATAGAGACATATAGACAAGTTTATCGAATTTATTATGTTCAAAATGTCCACATGTACAGTCTAGTGCTAACCCTGGACTCTGGGGCTTTCTGTTGCAGTGTTTGGGAAGGCTATCCATGCCCTGTCAAGGATCGGAGATGAGCTGTGGTTGGATCCTATGGTCAAAGGGGTGAGCAACACTAAATGTGTAAGGGAAACGTTAAGTGATTTAGTTGTCTTGTTCTTAACCAGAGGCGAGTATATCCTCTGTTTGATATATTTTACATGAGCACTACTAGGCCATGAGGGTCCTCTCCAAATGTTGGGCCCTATACATCACCTTTCAGATTTCACATTTGAAGCCTCCTCTCTCTTTTTTAAAGCTGGCTCTGAGATCAGTGAATTCTGCTCATTCAGGGTATGCCTGCTTCCTCTTCTCACCACTGTTCTTCCAAGAGTACAGCATGGGGTCGTTACCAGAGCAGGGCGCTGAAGCAGTCCAATGCAAACTGGTCATGAAGGTACAGCAGTCACACTGGTTACTTATCTGTAATGAATAATCTGCGAACCCAAACAAACATCATAAAACTAGAGGTGGCCTACATGTACAATGGTATGGCACTCATATGTCATCACAATGTCCCTTTCACGACTATGTGGTTACAATATAAAGACAATGGTGACCAATTCAACAGAAACATGTGTATTTGTTTTCAAGTCTGTCCTACCACTTTTTCGGTGTCTGACTTCCATTGAGCGTAATGTGGAACGTTGCCAGATATCCGTCAGCACTCCCAGTGACCGAGTGATAATCCAGTTTTTCTGCAGACATGGTAGGAACACGCAAACTTCTATCATTATCCAGTTATAGACAAAGGAAAAATAATATATTTTTGGAAACATTATCTACACTACCAGTCAAATATTGACACACTTTCCCAATGGCTTTAATAGGAAAATGTGTCCAGACTTTTGACTGGTACTATAAAGGGAAAACAAATTACTCTGTTCAAACTGTTGCATATGAAAAACACTTGGTGGCAGTGTGCTCCAAATACCCCATCTCTGCTTTTGTGTTAGGTATCACTAAAACCCACAACATACACTTCCAGGACAGTGAGGCTCTTCAAGCAGTGTTTGCCCCACACCTCTGTCCTAATGTGCTGAAGGCTCCTGCTAGGTTAGCACTCCAGCATGTCATTATCAAGTCAGACCCATCTATAAAAGCATAGATCTTTTCAAAGTATATGCTTCATCCTGTTTAGAGTTGCAGGTGAAGTTTGGACATCAACTTCCCATCCCAAGACCACTACAGAAAACTTAGAGTTTACACATCTTTCACTGGATTAACTGAATAAAACTGCTAAATGGTCTTTGGAAAGTTATTATCAATCAGTAAAACAGAATTTGTGTACAGTAACTTTCTGCTCTTTGCTTAATTCTGTTCTGGCTTTTATTTGTTCTGCTCTGTTTCTGCAGGCTTTTAGGTGACATGGTGAGGCACTTCCCAGTGTTTCAGGAGGAAATCACTCTGTCCATGAGTCCACTGAAAGTCAGTCTGAGAAATCATTACGAGGAAAGAAAGGGTGAGTTCTGTTTTTTTTAGTGCTTCTCAGTAACTGAAAGTGACAATGATTGCTGTTACTCTGCTAATGCTGCCTGTTTTCATGCTCAGGCTCATCAAAACCTCATAAAATGTAATGCAAGTAGTTGGATGTACCATTTCACAGGTCATGTGAGGATGATGCACACGGAGATGTCCTTACACCCAGATGAGTTTGGGTTCTTTCAGATCGGAGTGGACTCGGACATAACCTTCTGCCTGAAGGAGTTGAGGGTAACAGGGTTATTTTTGGAGGGTTTTTCCTTTATCCTGTCATTTGAGAATATTATGTGTGTAGTTTGTGTCCTTGTGTGTGTTGTAGCGGGTGTGCGTGTGTGAGCTTGACTCACTAGGGGGCATTTCATGTGTAAGGCCACATATTTATGGGGCTGTAATCTGGATACTCTGGTGTCTTTCATCTGGCTTTCTGTCTCACTGTGTTGTGAACCTCCTCTTTGTAGGATAGAGTGACTGTAGTGATGCACCACCACGTGGAAAAAGTCATTTAAGTAAAAAGCTGCAATGTTCTTGTCACACATTGCATTGCTTCTGCTACCTAAACTGACGTTGATCTTAAATTGCTGGAAATTTGAGTAAGTGCAACACACTGAAATCTGGGAGATCCGTAAAGTAATTCCAAGGAAAACTAACTTAGTAAAGCTAATTACATTGTCATGGTTTTCTAAATTAGCACAATTTTTTTTTATTTTAAATTCTTTCCTTTGCCCTAGTTTCGCAAACAAAGCAGATGAACTTGGTTGGACACTCAGACATTTAAATGAACAGTCTTTGTGCTTGTCCAGCTAATGAGACTTGACCTGTGTTAACACCTACAACTCTTGTCGTTAATGTCTTGGAATGTTAGTTGGACTCCCTGTGGTGAGACTCCTCATTAGCCGGCCTAGCCGTCTTGTTCTTGCCGGTTTTGGAAAATCGGGTTTAGATGGATTAAAAATGAGGCTTTAAGTTTTAGTCTCAATTTACTCATTGTTTCTTTTTAACCTGACCACAGTAAACGTGTCATGACCACACTCACCAGCTAATGAGCTCTGTTAAACTGTTGTAGTCATGACATGCATGCACAAAAACATATTTAAGGGATTTTTCTTTTGTTTCAGGGTTTCCTATCCTTTGCAGAGTCACATTCCCTCCCAGTGTCCATTCACTTTGATGCAGCAGGAAAGTAAGTTTATTTGCTATTTTAATTAACTTGACAGACATTCATATCTCAAAAAGCACAGTCTATAAAGTGCTAATACAACAAGCTTTCCAAACTGATTGAGTAGCTTGCTCCAGACTGCAGACTCTCTTTTTCTTTCAGTAGCCATTGAGTCTGATCAGAATCAGTTTTTTACAAAGTGAGAAGTTTTGCTTAGGATTCACGGTCACTTTCACTGCAGGCCTGTTTGCTTCTCTGTGGAGGACATGGTCCTTGAGGCCACTGTGGTGCTGGCCACTTTGATGGAGTCTGAATTCAGGGGTCCTTCTCAGCCAAAAGAGACCCCAGCTCCCTCTACACCTAGGTAACAAAGGCTGTGTTTGTAATAATGGGGCTTATACCCACAGCAAAGTTGTAAGGATAAGATTTGTTTTCATGTTGGGCTCTGTCTTTGTCACATCTGTGGTCTTTTCCTAGATCATAGATCTACAACCAACAGCAGTGGAGAGCATAACTGAATCTTCCCACAGGGGCTTTACCTGAGCCTCTCTCCTGGCACTCGGTCAAGGCGCTTTGCCCTCGGCTCTTCTTAACCTCCTAAGAGGCATAGTGTTACTGCAGCCAGCTTGGTGTCTGTAACAGAAATAAATAGGGCAAGTGTAGAACATGTGGGGCTGGGGTTAGAAGTCTGCCTGTGAGATGGCCTGTAATCCCCTTCTCCTCTATTCTAGCCTGCTCGGCTATTTTACCCTTATCACTGTCCTGCTTTACTAGCTTTCTCTCTCTGTTGTAGTCTGCTGTGGGGTTTAGGCTGATCGTGTTACACCGGTCCCAGCTAGACTGTTGAACATCTGGGTCATTAGCACTTTAGTTTGCATGTGTACTCAGCTGGGAGTCTGCAGAGACATCCCTGCACTAATGAGGGAGTAGCTCTTCATTTCACTGTGAATTAATTAAACTACAACGTTCTCAGCTAATATTTACTCATTAGACATGAGTCATTTATGTTGTTTTTATTTAACATTTTGCCACTCGTGGCATGCATGCTCATAATAAAACCTGGTTCCCTGTCTGTATGGGTAGAGTCAGAGGTTGTATTGAGACGTTTTAAAAGCAGCATGCTGTCTTCTTTCTGTGCTGCTTGTTATACTTGTGGTCCTGATGCTCCTTTGAGGTTGATGACATGAAGTGTGGTTACATGCAGAGGGTTTTTTACTTGCTTCTTTTAACTTAGGGCACTTTCAGTATCAGCTGATAGAAAGATGAAGTTTCTGTAAGGGTGCGTTTTCGAATCTGACACCACTACTATGGATGCATACTGGTATCGGTCCGATTATTAGTATTCATAAATGTGTTCAGATACTACAGAACCAGATACCAATGTGAAAAACTGATGTACCACTTTAAACCACTTTATCCTCTGTATTTATGAAGTTTCTGAAAGTTTTCAAGCCGTAGAGGATGACCACAGGATGACCCATTTTGGTATATCACACAATTAACAAGTCAGTCTTTGCATCTGACATTCAAGTATAATGGGATTTATTAGTACTTAGATCAATACTCAGTATTGGCAAGTACTCAAATCTAAGTATTTGTATTTGTACATTTTGTATTCCTAACCACTACATAATATTTTAACCCTTATAGATGTGATAAACTGGTGTTTACCCCCACCAAATTTTCTTTTTTGAAGTTTTAGTGTCGTAACATAAATTCTTATCTTGTATAATGTGGTTGTTTCTGACATGTGAAAACTCTCTTCTTCTGTCATATCGTTTCACTACCACTATTTCTACTTCTACTATGCTGCATGCGAGTGTAAACAGGCCTTTTCCCAGCAGGCTCAGTGATAACGCACATGCTCATGAGTCAGATTTCACTGAAACATGATGTGATTTCGGCATAGAAGCAGAGATGTTATCTGCAGACACAGAAGGTGGTACTGCACACAGAGTTAGGACTATATTAGTAATCTTACTGTCTGAATAGCTCAGCTAAGACCAGAGACGAGTCTGTTTTGTGCTCTCAGGTTTGCAGATGCTGCTGCTCTCCATGTTGATAAATGTGAAGGACAGAGCGACATCCCTCATGACGTTCCTCATGTAATGGAGCTAGTCCCATCCAGCCAGGGCAGCCCTATAATCACCTCTTCTGATCTGATGCATCTCCTGCCTCACAACAACAACCCTACCAGACTCCATGTAGCTGATGAAGAATGTGCCAGTGCCACCGTAACGCCAGCTTCCTCTACGGTAATAAGAGCTTTCTTTTTTAATTTTATTGGGCTCTCCACATGACTTCTGTTCATTCTGAGGCTTGGATTCCCCAGTCTTGAAGGGTCGATTGCCATTGAGAAGAGCCAAGTCTTTTACTTGAAACTCTACTGGGAAGTACACCCAGATCGCTATAATTTCTCACCAAACGGGGTGTGAATGGAGATGTGAGGTCACAGTGACAGGCAGTGAGTTTTCTGTGGCAAAAAAAGAAACTTCATTAAGGATTCAGTCAAACTTGAAACAACAGTTCAAACACCTGTCATTTATGTTTTTTGCTGGACATCTTTTTTTATTTCCACATGTGAAATGTTTTGATTTGAGGCTCTTTACAGCCCCAATGGAGGTGGATATATCATCCTAAAAAGTTTTAGGTTCAACTCTGTATTTTTAGCATCAGTTGTGTTGCCATAGTGACACCTGAGCTTGGTTATCTGCTAACTCTAGTCGATTTACATGAACTAGCACATATCTGGATTTGGAAAACTTAAGCTGACAATCAGCATCGCAGATCCGCGTATAGAAATCTTAGTTAACCTAGATAATTAGAAGTTACCCTGGATATGATTAGCCTGTTTCTTCTGGGGCATTCATGTTAGTTTTTTTTTATTTTTCTGTCATTTCTGCAGCCCTGGACAAGCTTTTTTGGCAACAGAAAGGCAAATTTTTTTTTTGTTTAGAGAAGTTTTTTTTGGTAATTGCTTTCTCTTTTTTTCCCCCTTCCCCTGTAGATCTGCTCCCTTCTTTTCAAAGCCTTATCCTCAGAGCATCATGACGACGAGTTTAGTGCCAGGCTGCCTGTTCTGGCATGTTACAGTGATGATGAAGAAACTCTGGAGGAAGACTATCCACGAAGCCCTAGACTGTGAACACTGAGCTGTTACAGGTCATTTGTGATTTCTGCCAAAAAGGGAGCAACTTAAATGTTTAGTAGGATTTTTAAGTCATTAATTCCCCTTTCATTTCAACTTATTTTAAAGCATTTCGTTTACTGCACAAAGATTGTGCCCTTTTCCATGTTAGATTTCTCACTAGTGTTATTCACAAGTGATTAACTTATTATAGTAACTGTTGTAACATGTAAGGGGAACTATAACAACCCATTTATTAAAACATTAATTCAGCATGATGCCGCCATACCTGTTATGCGATTGTCTGAAGAATGTGGGAGTACACGCATAGTGTACAAAGCATTCCTAAACTTTATCGGGCCTGCACTGCAGCTTGAGTTCAGTGAGGTAAACACTGAATGCAGAGCTAAATGTGATAATGTCTTGATGGGAAAATATAGCCCTAAAGGCATCCAGCCAGCTGGTGTGGAAGAAAGGCAAAAAACGCCTCTGCATTGTATTGTTCATCACACACTGCATGGAAGGAAAAAGAAAAAAAAAAAACAGCAGGTGATGTTTGTCTCATAGAAATCAAACACAAGAAGATAATAAATACTATTTATTTAAATATTGTACAGATTTGACCCCCCCAACCCCCACAGAGCTTAGATCTGCATTGTACTGTACACTCTAAACATGTTCTGGTTGACAAATAGTCTGTTTGGAAGATGGAGTTGATGAGAAACAAATGAGTGTCAGGACAGGTTGAGTCAGGAAGCAGGAGCAACAAAACTAACAGTGGTAGTACCAAATATCTAGATTGATCTCAGTGCTACAACAACTCACATGTTCTCTTTTCACTGCTCTGCCTGAATCTGATCCATCCCAGTCAGTCCCAACTCAAAACGACACCTGTCCTTACTCATCCTTGGTGTGAACTCAGATTAAGCAGGGAAACAGTCCGTTAGATTAGTGCAGATTGTAAACAGTGATGCAAAGATCCACGGGAAGGATTTTCTAAGTGTGGGATGGCTTTATCAATATCCTTAAGCTCCTGACCCAGTACAGAGAAGGAGATTTAAAGAGGAAAAAAAAAGGTTCAACATACTGGAGCCGAGCAGGGCATGATTTGACTCTTATGGCTACTTTACAGTTTCAGGCTCTTAATAACTGGCACACAGTAGAGTTGGGGTAAGGACTGCGTATGTTTGCCAGTATCAACACCACCTGATACAAGGCACATTATAATGTGAATACACAAGCTGTGGACTGACATCTTTAACTGTAGGTAGAAGTTGCAGAAAACACCAAGTGAAAATATGTAGTGGTTTAATGGAAACATGACCATCGTTTTGTTTGTGCCACTGTAACTATATAGCAGGAGGGAGAGAAAATAAAACTAAATGTTGATTGTGAACAGTTTAAGCTACTCTGGCGCAGTTGAACAATCACACCAAACCAAGTTACAAAAATACATTTGGTCACCTGACCAACTTCCATTACATTGAGCTTTTTCAGATATGCTTCTTAAGCTTTGTGCGTTTAAGGCCGCCAGACCTATTAAGTCCAGTGGATATGGAGAAGTCTGGAGCCTTCACATCCATTTCAGTAACATTAAACATATGGACACACTGACTAGTGTAAATGCATTCATCTCACACATATATCCTCTCACACATCACGCAATTTAAGACTTCACCAGCAGCAGCTGTAAGATTAAAGGGAGGGCATCGCTTTGACACATCAGATTTTTATTTATATATGTATACACACACACACACACATACATACACACACACACATATATACCTTGAGAGGCTTTTGAACCAATACTCCTCCCAATAAGTAACAAAATATGTGCACAACTTGAATTGCACTGGTAGGAAAAGGCAGCTGCACTCTTCAATATGAAATCTTAACTACCTGCCCAAAGAAATGCACCACAGGTGTATAAATGTCACAAATTTTTTGCTAACATTTAACAAAAACTTACCCTAAACAGCACAACGGTCATAGCCTACCAAATGTATGCTCCCTGCGTCCATGTAGACGGATACAAACTATTTGATGAAGGCTTTCCAGCCACCACTGTGTCACTAAGATCACTTTGCACAATGCAGCCTATTTATTGAGCCCTAATGCTGCCATGTCTTGTACTCTTCCCTTCTTAACACGACTGATGGGCTGGATCACTCCCTTCTGGCAGCCCAGCGTGCAGCCATTTTGACACGTCAACATCTACTGTCTGGCTGCATCTCCCTGTCTCTGAATCTCAGCTTCGTCCATGCCCAAGCCACCTATCAGAGAAAAGACGACTCATCCCCATCTGACAGGATGCTCATCTCCAATGAGCCTAATGACCCCTTATCCTAAGCAATGGGATTAGCCACTGAGTCGTGGAACACTGCAAAGATGCCAATGATGCAACCTGAATAAAAGATGTGTCAGGGCGCGTGTTCGCTTTAAATGACCACTCTGGCATGCACGATCACAGAGGAGTGGGCACTTTTTTGACAAGGGAGGAAGAGGGTGATGGTCAGCTGAGGGCTGAGGCAGAGTAGATCTTGCAGATCTTGAGGAAGCATCAGACATCAGTCCTAAATCCTGGCCAGCAGGAATTAAAGCAGATCACTTTCCATCACAGCTCCGCAGAGTCTAATCAGTGTATTCTGCCACTATGGACAGCAGTACGGTGATGTCATCTGGCTTTCCTCCTGCAAAGATTAAAAAAAATAAATAAATAATGGCTGAACTTTTCAAACAGAATATTTATGTGTTGCTTTCCTTTTCTCGAAACACCTACCTCTTACATTCAGTCCATTATCACAGGCAAATTGTGCAAAAGGTGACATGTAATTGGGGTCATATGCGAGTACGTGGGCTTGCTCTGCGATGCTGCGGGCAGTCTGCTGAACGCTCTCATAGTTTGCATTCTGACAAGCACAAACAAAGCATTTAGTTTTTATTCCTGATCCCACTTCAAAAGGCAGATCTGTTTGTGCGTTACCTTGAGTTTCTTGAGCTCTTGCAGGATCATATAGTCAGGCATGTTGTCAAACAGCCCATCAGTGGCCGTGAGTATGATGTCCCCCAACTGTACGTCAAAGGTGGAGCTGTCTGCGGCATCAGGGCTGCAGGTACAGACGCAGTAAAGTCAATACTGTAATTATGAAAGCACCACAACTACAAACTAAAGCTGAGACTGCAACGACTTATCTTGTTTACCCCCCCCTCTATCCTTCTGAATCACATTCCTTTACAAAGAGTTTGTCCCATTTGACATGATAGATCAATCTAAACTTCTATCAAAGCTTCTTCTCTACTTTGGTGGAAAACAAAACTGCTTATTACAGCACATTTTTCCACTGGTGGGAGAGAAGAATGGATAGAGAACTGGTAAAGCATAAAAAAAACATTAGTCACCCAGTTGCTACCAAATCATATATCATTCATGGAAATTTAATCACATGCGCAGGATGAGGATTAATTCAAGGAATCATCACATGAGGTTTCGGAAAGAACAGTCAGGCCCAATAAAAAGTGCTATCGTTACGATGAGTGCCACAAATACACAGAGGCAGGAACAGACTTTATCTGCCAGTGTCATGTTTGTTTCTAGGAAGATGGCCTTTCCCTGCTTCATATCCCTGGCCAGACATGAATGTTATTCATTGCAAACTGTCTGGATTGCATCAGGACACTATGAGCCAAAGCTCCCAGGGACATCCTGTCCTCTGCAGAGATTTTTATGTAGCTATAACGGCAGCTTACATGAGGGCAGAAAGGGATTTCCAACCAGCCAGGTTAGCACCAACAATTAAATAAGGCAGTGTAACACATTTACTTAGTGTGTGAAGCTGCAATTGTTTGTCATGATGGCATAGATCATCTACTAGTGAAAGTAATTTCTCAAAGACTAGAAAGGACCAACACATGCTAAACAGTCATAGCTTAATAATTATGGCTCAGCAAAAGGGAAATCCTGTGGTTTTATTAACTTTGATGCATTATTATGAGAATGCATAGTTTTCCAGACTGAAGAACAAGCACTGAAAATTAATCTCAGGAATATAGGATTGCACAGTATTTACAATCATAATCTTCCTCATCACATTAACAGGTTCTAAATATCTATTTTGCAAAGGAGCTGCCTTCTGCAGCGACAGGAATGTTTTTATGTTCTTTAGTCATGACTCTTGCACCTTTTTTTCTATTGGTTACTATTTAGAGATCTAGGATTGCAAGCTTAATGTGCTGCTGCACTCTAAATTGCTGAGAAAACCTTGTAATTTAATGACTCAAGTACAAAAAATAAGAATGATTTGTAGATTGGCTAAAAGTGAAGTTGACAAAAAAAAGTTCAATAAAAAAAAAAAAAAATAAATTAGCATCATTGCTAGAATGCAGATTGCTGTCATCAGTGGTTCTTATGTAGTCAGTTTTTTAAGAAACACTTAGGAGTCTTATAATCTGCTAGATTAAAGATGAACGAGTAAAAAAAGGTGGCTGAGCCTGCTGGTGCAGGATTGGCTGTGGACTCTTCGTAGTGCCCATCAGACCACACAGACTTTGACCTGGGTAAGAGGGAGGGCTTGGCAAACATCCTGTGCTCTGGTGACGTCTACTGTGTTGCCGCTTGGCACACCACAGCAACGAGACATGGCAGCACGTGGCTCCTGACCCACTGGTATACTGCAGCACGACCCAGTGCAGTTGCTACATTCACTTAACACACAAGTATGACCAAACGTTCTGCACAGCGGTTTGTTACAGATAAGCTCCTTTGTCGCATCCGCATTCAGGCTGTTTGCAGGATTTGCAGCAATTTATCCTATCACCTATGTTTTGAAAGGTAGTAATCTCCTAATTGTTTCTGAACATCTATTAAACACTTGAAATTCATTATAATAAAATGTAAAGAAAATGTCTCAACAATCATCATAAACGAGAAGTCTAACACTGCATGCTGAAAGAGCAGAAAAAAAAAACAGCAGAGGCCTGAGCCCACAGAGTAAGGCTCTAGAGGTGTTGCTACAAAAGGCCACTGATAACTTGAAACCAAAATATAACTTTCTGTAGCAAATCCAACACTTTCCATTTCTCCGTAGCACGCTAGTGGAAGAATAATGCTGTCTATAAGACTGAAAGCTCATAAAAAGCCTCTTTCACACATCAGTTGCACCTTACATGTGAAAAAAAGATGTCCTCAACAAGCTGCTGCTGTTCCTCCTTATAATTTACACATACCAAACAGAGGCGGCTGAGTGAAGCATCGCTATGTTCTTACACACATCAGAAAATCAGCTGGCTGACGACAACATTGGTGGAAAAGAAAAACAAGCTGGCTTGTTTCATCACTGTTACGACCTCCATTGCAAAGGATCAACTTTTAATCATTCAGGCATCAAAGTTTGATACTTTGAGACATGACACGATATGTGTCAGACCTGGCTTGAAGAGCAATGCGTGAATTAGGCTAATTGCATAAGTTCTTCCTCTTTTGGTCTGTCAGATAAAAAAGCTTAACCAAAATTCATCTTTAAGGTAATTAACCTTTATCATGCTGCTAAAGCTACAATTAAGTGGTTAACGGGGAACAATTAAAGGGTCTTAAAATTCTTTTTAAAGTCTGAGGCTAAAATTAACAATTTGTAATATGACTAAAAGATCCTATTATATAAATACAAATCATCAAGCTTGATAGGATATTATGCACTTTTGCCACTGTATCATAATGACATATTTTTGTCTAATATTGTTTGCATCACTATGGATCTTTAAACAGGGAAAACATTTAGGGTAAATCCCAACACATGGCATTGGATGAGCTCCTCTCCATCAAATATTCCCTTAACTTACTAATAAATATTCCCTTCTCAATAATTTGATTCAAATGTGTTAGATGACGCAGACACCTCACCTGTCACTAAGCACCGCCCCTTCAACCCCTGGGGGAGCAATGGACAGCTGGAACGGCGTGTTGAAGTAGTGCTGCTGCTCGTCTGAGCGGTGGACCACTTCACCACCCCGAACCACGAGAAAACCCGAGTCTCCAAGGTTGGCCGTGTGCAGTCGGTGACTCTGCCGGTCCAAAACCACGATGCAGGCCGTGCTGCTTCCTGCACACAGGCACAAACACACACAGTTATATAGAGTTTTAATATTAACACTGAGCCAAAAATAAATTGTTAGTATAATGTTAGAGGAAGGTGTACTCTCAACATAAAACTTAACATACCACAATGAAAAAAAGCAAGGTTAAGAAGTTTTTTGATAGCTCCTACATTTGGTATGACGGCAGATGTAATGAAAAGGAAACATGATCCGGTAAAGCAGGCTACTAGCATGAGGCCACACCCTGCTGGCACACCAAAGTATGCTCTCTGGGATCCACCTTAAAAACTCCTCACGCAATGTGACTCACTCGTTTGCCTCGGTTTTTTCTCTACAGCAGAACAATCGCACTCTGCAGACCTCAAGAACATTCCCTTCACTTCATAAAGAGCAGCACAATGCAGTCTTGTTTCCCTGCTGCACATGTGAGAACAGGGTGGAAAAATACAGACACTCGCTCAGACAGAGATATGTCCCCAACATGCTCGTTTGGCGATGTGCGCACAGACTTTGTTGGGAGGCAACAGTCGGAAAGAGGAAAGGGATACAGGCTGGGACATTCCCAGGACTTCTTAATGGGAACTAGCTGTTCTGACTCATGATGCAAAAATCTCTATCCAGCCACAAGTACACTGAACAAGAGAGAAAGCCGTGCCCAAGATGGTTTAACTTAAATCCAAACTGCATGGATGTTTACGGACATGGTCATGGTTAAAATTTAATGCCCTGCGGGCTGCTGAGCATAGATCATAGTTTGTTTACCAAACCTTCAAACCAAACAAGACATACCATAGTAAATGTATGTATTAAAGGATGAATGTACTTATTAAACCATACTGAAAAAGAAGCAATTGTTGTTTATCTGTTTATAAACGAACAGGATGATGAGCCTGCGTTCAGACACTCAGCATAATTGACAGTGCCTTCAGAATAAGTGTTAAGCAGGCAGGTTTTTCTAGAGGCTTTATTTACCCAGCAGTGGCACTTTGTTCTGTAGTAGCTCATAGTAGCTGGTCGTAAGGACTCCCACAGGGTTGCTTGGGACAAAGCGTCCTTCCTTCACCAGTCTTTCGCATGTCTTCATTAAAGTCCCTGAAAACTGGGATGGATCTACGCCATAGTCCCTCCAGCCACCTACTCCATCTGCAACACCTAGGAAAATAAGAAAAAGTATTATTACTATTATGAAACTACTATTACTACTAATTCTAACATGGACACAATGATAATTAGAACTTTAAACAAGCACTGAAATACAGATATCTTTCACAATCGTCAAGAGTTATTTTAAAGAATATCAAGAACATGCAGTTTCTAGAAAAAAACAAAACACTTTCAACCAGATGCAAAACAGACAGCCAGCACAAGAAACAACAGAGTCCATCTTTAACAAGTTGATCTTTGAGCCATTGCACTTTTACTTTTGGATATTTCTAATCAGCCTGGACACAAGTCTATTCGGTCATCTACAAAGGCAATTAGGTCACAGATTAAGATTAGACTTGTTATAGTTTAATGTAATTTAATCCCTTCAATCTAGAAATATATGCATTGTTTTGCCATAAACTTTAAAAACATGTATCCTTTTAAAATTTTAGGTATGGTTATTCGTTCTATAGTCCAATCATTTTGCTATCACGCAAGAGCTGTTGCTGTCCAAGCTTTTTGTTCAATCCAAGTTTTTCCAGGAAAGGAAATTAGTCTTGTTAGTCTCAGTACTGCACCATTTACTCTGGTGACCATACAAGGACAGCATCGCCTCACCCTGGGTCATCTAAATTACCAAGCTCACCAAAAACAACACAATTTTGGAGAAAAGATGTTCATACTTTTATGTTTCTTCAGGCTCAACAAGATGCCCAGGCTCTGTAGAAGTCTTAAATTAGCTTACTAATATGGAACTAAAGCTTGTGTGGTTTAGTTTTCTTTAATCAGTCCCCCAAAGAGCAAATTTTAAAGAATGTATTGTGCAACAGCTTAAGACAGTGATGGACATGAATGAATGCAAATTATTAAGAAAAGAAACTTGGATTTAATCCTAATTTTTAAACTGAATAAAAAATGTGTCTAATGTAATCGATACGTTACAAAAGATCAGCCTAATCACTCAGAGCACTCGGCTGAGTCTGGTTTTGTCCAGGCAATAAGTGATACTATGTCAGGTGTTTCAGCCTTCGCGTGGTGACCCTTGACCCCGCCATTCCAAACAGAGCAAGCCTTCCGAGGAGTGATGTCGCATATTTCCACAGCAACCTAGCCACACTTACCCAAAACATCAGCGGATCTGTGTCGGGCGATAAAACACGCATCGTCTCCATAACACATCCCTTTCTTCAGGATACCTTTGCGGAAGTCCTTCCCAAAGCCGCAGCTCGCCGTCACCAGGCTGTAGTCGCGGCTGTCTGTCTGAGAAAGTCCGCCGATGACAGCTCTGGCAACCAGTCTACCGTACGACAGCACGGACAACATCACCTACACACCAGCTCCGACCAAGCAAACCGGCCAAGCTAGCAGCACCGCTAGCTTAGCGTTGATGTGAGCACACAATGCTGCCTTGCTAGCGAGTCCGGAGATGTACTGCTGAGCGAACCAGACACTAACGCCGAAAATAACAGCAGTCACGCAACGCGTACACAATGCCTTCCGATGATATTTCAAGCTTCCTTTCTGTTACGTAAAAAACTTAATTAAAGAAAATTAAACAAAGTAGTCGTCGCTTCCACTTAAGAATAAGTGTGGGCTGTCTGCGCCCATAATGCAACTCCTGCTTCCGAGACACAGAATTACACTAAATGTGGACCAGCCGCTGCATGGCCTCCTACCACACTCCGCTCCGCGAGCCCGGTCTTGTGACTGCTTTGACGTCAGACCTCGTTACACAATCAACGTTTCCTAATATGGAAATGTCACATTGTGTTCTTCAAAAAAGATCAAATTTACAGATTATATGACGACTCTAAATTCATTTAATAGATGCACGATGCTGTGGACAAATTAATTTAAAAAGAATATTTTAAGCACGAGAAAAACAACAGCATAGTATAAGTATAAATTCCAAGAAATCTTATCTAAAAGAAATTCCGTGCGTTAATGGCCGTGTGTGCGCATATATAAATATATATATATACATATATATATGTATATATATATATTAAACTGTGATATACAGGACACCAAACTAAAAACTAAACTTTGATATTCTGTATGTCAAAGTTTAATTTCTATAGTGTTGTCCCATGAAAAGATATAAATATTTGCAAAAATGCAAGGGGTGTACTCACTTCTGTGAGATATTGTGTGTGTGTAAATATATATATATATACACGCACAAAATTTATGCAACTATATAGAATAACTTTTCTGGACAAAATAAAGTTCCGATACCAATTTCCCCCATAAAATACACTCAAAGTTTATTAGAAAGATTTAGACATTACAAGAGTGCATCTTTATTCATTTACTTTAGCATGACCTGTTTAAAAATGTGATGCTGTATGTCAATCCAGCCAATTCCCTGACAATGACGGTAAATTAACTGTAAATAAAGTTTCCATAAGTAAACAGCTGTTTGACTTTCCTCATACTTTTATAGCCATTAATAACAATTACTGACAGTGGAAAAATTATGACAAATGAACTGAGACAAAAAAAACCTGGAAAAATTGTGCACAGCTTCAAACAAGGCATTCCTGTGCATAAGTAGCCATAGTGTTACATTTTTCCTGATTGAACAGTCATATGTGGCAAAAACGAGCTGCAAAATGGAGTGCAAAACACCTGAGGTTTTTCAAGGTGACATATCAATTTACCCCTGTGGACAAAAGAATAAAATACTTTGCTTTCATCAAATAGGAGTGGGCATCTTTTCAGTATTGGCAGCAGGAAAAATAACCAATCCTTCAAATGCAGAAGACGAAAGCAGGCCAGAGGAACGTTCTGGCCATTGGTTCCCCACCCGACCCTTTATTTCTTGGCTTGCTTGGTGACCATGTTGCGGGGAGGAGTTACAGGACGGCTGCCATTGGGCTTCTTCTTCTCAGCTGGTTTCAATATCTGCAAGTGGATTTAGGAAGTTAAAAATGTTTAACAGGACACCTTCAAACTGGTTGTAACATTACCGTAACAATATCAGACTACGACAAGGTATTTAGATGTGTGGTTATTGTTGATTGAAATTAAACATTTTTATTCTTCCTCCACAGACATTTCCAACACTTGTTTAGAATCAATTAGGATGCCATCTGACAAAATCAGCATACACGCTCACAAAGTCAAAGACAACAGCTTTGTTGGAATTTGGTTATTTCCACAAGCAATAAGATCACTCCCAGTGAAAAAAAGAAGCTTTCTTTTGATGTGAACAAAAGAACATCTAATTTCTAATCTAATCAAATAGGATAAAAACATAAAAGAACCTCTCCCTTGTTCACCGAGTGAGCAATAGTCTTTGTTCCAAAAATGTGTGTGGGAATTCGGATTTAAAAGCTATAAACATCAAACAACCTTTTCTGACCAGGACTAAAACCAAAATAATTACAAGTATGGTAGAATGAATCAAGCGTAAGTTATCCATGTGGTATTTAGAAGAGAAACCTGAAACACACATTCTGGAGATAAATAAAAGGTTACACTAAGGATATGCTCATATTACAGCTCACATTGTTTAATTGTGATTCAAAACATATCAGATTTTATGGTTCACAGTCATAACTTCAAGTACCTTGCATCTAGCTTTCATGTTACCGTGACGGCCTGCCTAAACTGCACATGTGCACAACATACCCTTTCCTTGTCTAAGAGTGAAAATGTCATATCTATGAGACCACTCTGACAATTATACTGAAAAGCACAATGTAGAAATACAAGTTATCAGTGAATTTGTAGTTGGCATTTAACGCTTAATGATAGCAAGCATTTGTCCAAAATAGCCAAGAAGTACAAGAAAAGCTAGACTGCTAGTTTTTACCGTGATGTTGTGGGGCGAGTTTATAATGACGACACACAACACACCTGTAAATGCAAATTATCCAATAAAATCTGATGAGTATTTTCACTTGTCATGGCCACATATCAGACAAGTACATATGATCTAAAGGCCCGCCTTTTTGATTTGTATGCTAGTCCGTTTGATAGGAAAGTCCACTTCGTTTGGGGAATTGGCTGAATGCACAAACGAATTCTGATTCGGATCAAAGAAGTGGACTTGGTCCGCCTACAAACGCAGGTGTTTGTCCATTTCAAGCAGACTACAAAACAAAGTGCAACGTGGGTTCAGCACACAGCATCGTGGATAAACACAATCTAAACATACGCCTGCATGGGGCAATAGGCAGCTCTGGATGGGAGGAACAGCTTGCGGTCAGACGTGAAAGAATTCTGTAGAAGTTCAGATAGAAATATGATCAACCCAAAAGACCGCTAGGATTTGCTGTAATGTGGTAGAGACCAAAGTTGTCCTACATTAACAAATAGATTGAGCAGTGTCTCGTCTTCACCTTCAGTAATTCTGGATGCAGCACTGCCTCTGGCCCAGATTGGGCCGAGTCTAGCAGACTATCCTGGTCTAAATGCACCCTAATACCACATACTGAACCTGATTTAAAAAGCAGAATTGATCTGATGTATGTGTCTAAAAGATGTGCCAATTTCCCAACTCATTTTAAAAGAAATAAATGCTTTAACTCAATAATGAAAGAAATATTACCTGGAAAGAGCACATGAGAGTCTCATCAACACTCATCATGGCACCGGCATTATCAAACTCCCCACAATAGTTAGGCGCTGAGAACAAAGTAACAAGCTGCCTCTTTGCAAAAAATTCATAGCCATCCTCAACAACCTGCAATGAGAAATGATAAAAACAAAAGACATGGTTAGGAGAGCATCACCTTAAAATAAAATCAGCTGTATGATGTAAAACGCGTAGTCTAGTGCAGTGGCTTCAAGATCAAGGATACTCAATTCAGTACTACGAGGGCCTCAGTCTTTGCTCCAACAGACCTGACTCAAATTAGTCATTGTGCAGAACTTCATGGGCTTTTGGATCCATTTGCTTTGTGTCAGATGTGTTGGAACAGAGATATATTGAAAACCTACAGGCCTGCGGCCCTCGCGGGACTGAAATGAGAAGCCCTGCTCTAGTTTATAATATGATTGATAGAGAACTCTTCATATCTTCATTATCAAAAAAGGATAAACACAACAACTGTTCTTCAAATACCACTTTTTTCATGTAATTCAATCTTCACTGATACTCAAGCTTTAAATATACACTATATATATAATTTATTTTTATTTTTTTTCCAAAATAGTCCAGTCAGACTGGACCTGTGGGCCCTTATCTTGCAACCTTGACTCACAGTGGATATCATAACTTTAAAGTCAGCTGTGACAATGATTAATCCTTTACTCTGATAAAAGTACAAAGTCATAAATTTACTATACAACCCCAATGATGCTTCCATTTTATGTTCCTACTCTCTAAAGAAGCTAAGAAATAGAAAGTATTAATGTACAGCTTGTGGATTTGTAGAAATGCTAAAAAAAAAAAAACTAAAAAAAAAAAAAAAACAATAAAGGCTGAGAAGCACTCTTCAACGTGTACAGCTGCAAACTGTCTTACAGAAACCGAGGTGACTGCGATTACCTGATGAGCGCGACAGATCAAATCCAGGTCATGCTTGTGCAGGAACTTGGCAACCACCTCTGAGCCGAATGTAAATGACACACCCCTGTCGTTCTCCCCCCAGCCCAAAACATCCTTGTCTGGGTCGGACCAGAGCAAATCACACAGCAGGCCCTGGTCGGGCACATCAGTGGGACGCATGATGCGTCTGATCTGCTCCATGGACTGAAGGTCAGGTGATAGTCCTAAATGCAACGACAAAGTAGTAGTACAAATAAACAGTCTAATACTGAGGTCAGCACCTATTACACGCAGGTAAACCAGACTGCAGAGACAGCATTTTGCAATGACAAATAAGAGTAGGTGACGTCAAAGTTGTACTCCTTTTGAAAAGCTGCACATTGGAAGTCACGATAATGGGTGAAAACATCAGCATTTTGAAATGTCATTAAAAACAGGAACTCACCTCCATGGCAGCAAAAGATCTTTTCATCAACAATTGCAGCAATAGGGAGACAGTTAAAACAGTCTGTGAAGGTCTTCCAGAGTTTGATGTTGTACCTTCTTTTACCTAAATCATCAAACAAGAAAGCATATTTTAATTCATGATTATGTTAAACGAAAAAGAACACCTTTTCTATTTCTGTACATAAATTAAGTTCCCCAAAAAGCCTAACAAGCCAAACAAAGGCTAAGTGAGGAGACAAGAGTCCAACTTTGCTTTTAGGTGTACACATAATAGGGCAAAACATAAAAGCATTATTAAATTAATTAGACATTACGCACACTCATCGTAGAAACCATATATTCTGTTGATTGAAGCACACTCGTGGTTTCCCCTCAGCAGGAAGAAGTTCTCAGGGTATTTGATTTTGTAGGCCAGTAGAAGGCAGATGGTTTCCAGAGACTGCTTCCCCCTGTCCACATAGTCACCAAGAAACAGATAGTTGCTCTCTGGAGGAAAGCCGCCATACTCAAACAGCCTCAGCAGGTCATAGTATTGCCCATGGATGTCACCTGCAGGACAGGAATATAGTTATGGGGGGAAAAAAAACAAACAAATAATGTCACACATTTTTTTTAAAAACTTCTGAATCATAATTCAATGTCAAATATGACAATGAAAATGCAAAATGTGTCATACACACAACATTGTCACTTACCACAAATCTTGAGAGGGGCCTCTAGCTCCAGAAGAATGGGTTGACTGAGAAAGATCTCCCTGGACTTGAGGCATAATCCACGAATCTCATTCTCCTGCAGCTGCACATTCTTGCCCGGCTTTGCTCCTCTGACTGCAACAAAAAAACACAAACAACCGTCAGCAGAAAGAAAAAAAAAACAAAACATTTAACACTGCTCAGCTAGGTCAATGCCAAGTACAGTATCTGTTTACAGAGGCTGTGTGGGACAAGCAATACAATAAACTGTACAGTGTTCCTGTGATGTGTAAAACATAATGTGTGACCCAGATAGTGTATGAATTTCAGCTGTACTGCCATTACAGAAATGCTTTCCAATATTCAATTTGGAAACTTACTAAAATGCCATATCAGCATTAAGACTAATGCACAATTTTTGACACCTAACAGTATGTAGTTCTCACTCTGACAGTACATATTTTGTAAGATACTTTATTTTATTTTTACCTACTGGATCACAAAATCTGACAAAACATGTTAAAAGATATACATGTTTGTGATAAAATATTAAACGCTTTGGTACCTTTGTGTTTGGAAACATAAAATAAATCGAATGGGAACAGTTAAAATTAGAAAGAAAGAGAAGTTTAAATTAGAAGAAAAGCAAGCAAGAGAGAAATTGGCAATAGCTGAAACCTCTAATCAGGTCACATCATCTCATGGGTCACAAAATTTTGTGCTACACTGGTATGCAGAATGTTAATGTGCGTGCCAGAGCACCGTGCTTTTAACCAACTTGTTTCGTGCCCTTCAGATATCCCAACACTCTAAATTAATAATTAAAAAGACAGTTGATAATAATGTGTGTGTGTGTATATATATATATATATATATATATATATATATATATATATATATATATATATATTCGTATGTGACAATATATTAGTCACATACCAAGATCAGTACACACATACTGTTTAGCTAGGTACCATTTCTAGTCACCGCTTGTTATAACATTAATAAAGCAGGCTTTTGTCACATTTAATAATTACCTTCTAAAAGACGTTGGATGATGCTGTCTATGTTGAGTTTGTCAACATCCGCCATTGCAGAGGTTTTCGTTTAAAAAATCAACTCAGTCAAATCTAGGTCTTGGCGTTAACGCACTTGAGAAAGCTAGCCCGCTAGCTATCCTACCATTAGCTACACTATTAGCTTCGCTTCGCTGATTTTCCGGGTGAGCGTAAACGATGTTGGTTTGACCCAGCTACTATTTTGAGGCTCGTTGACGATTTTGATAACCTAATAAGTTACTTATACATCGCGGAATTAAAAAAGAAGAAGGAGAGGGAAAAAAAAACATTCACGTCCAGCGTTGGCTTTTGTTAAGAAACGGGGACTTAGAAAAAATAAACGTCAACCGCACTAGCTGCTAGCCTGCGATGTTGTCTACTCTCTGCTGCTGCCGCACCTAGAAGAGCTAGCCAGCTGCTTCATGGATGCTGCTGCTGCTGTTAGCTACTCCGCTGCTGCCCTCTACTGTACTAGGTGGAGAATGAGAGGGAACTAGAAACGAGTGAAGGTGGAAAATAGTCGTCAAAAATAGAAACGTTTAATCGAGATGGTTTCATTCTCGGTTACATGGTAAACGAGGTTTCCATACCAAAGTGTATTATTTTAAATAAAAGATTAAGTAGATTATTGAAAAAGCTGTCTTCATAGAATACATTTTAGTGTTTAAAATCAAAGAATAGACAAGCATAAAGACCTGTATGCTATTTGATCTTTTTAGTTGATTCCATGGCCTTTAATAAAGTATTATTCTAAGGATGTGACATTTCTACGGTACTATTATAGAATTAGCAGGCGCAGTGTGTTATTTATTCATTTATTTAGTTACTCCTCCATTCATTCTTTCATTCATTCATACTTGTAAATATAGCAATTACTGTATTTTTCTGTGGCGAAAGATCATTATATACGTGTTAGTGCTATCGGTCTGCTCTGAAGGAGGCAGCAGCTTATTGCTAGGTAATTATGGAGCAGAGTAATTATAAATATATATTTTTAAAAAGCTATATCAAAAGAAACAATTTAACTAAACCTGTATGTAGTCTATTAAGTTAATTATGATATAATGAAATATCAAATTACATAATAACAATTCAAGTTTAATAGTAATGGGAAGAAAGATATATGGTTAATTAGGCTCATAATCATCCAAATTTAAAGTATAATACATACTGTGAGTTATTAGTCTAAAGTTTGACACACGTACTTCTTCATTTGGAATTAATAGCTATATATATATAAACCTATAGCTGATAACCAGTAATTTTTAAATTAGAAACAAAAGGAAATATGAATAGACACTTTACTGCCTGTAAATCTAAGTCTAAGAACTGAGCTCAAAGAGTTGAGGGTGCACTTTCTGGTTAATGAGTGGAAACTACTCCTTATAGCTAACAGACTTTCCTACATCAATTTTAAGGGGACACTGTTAGTCCTGCAACACCCTCCATTGATGTAAACAAAGAAATTTGCTGCTGCATTAGGTCTCGGAACTGTTGGTTCCCACTGTTTCTATAATGATGCACAGTCAGCAGAGGAAAAATACTTAAACCATTACATGCTGTTGAGTCGTTATTACTACTGAACGTGTTTTTCAGCTGGAAGCAAAGCCTTACACAGATGTTCTGGTGAAAAAGAAAGTACATGCTCATTTCAGAAGAATTAAAAAAAAAAAAAAAAAAAAAAAATAGACATCCCGGTCTTTATTAAGTCTTTAATTTTGGAAAAAACTATGTCAAAACAATATGTGAGATATTACACAGTTTCATGACATATTTTAGGAAAACCAAGCAAGGCAAGGCAAGTTTATTTGTATAGCAAATTCCACATACAAGACAATTAAAAATGCTTTACATAAAACACATAAAGCATTACAGCGGGGTGCTTTAAAACATATAAGAAATAAAATAAATTAGCATTTGTTGTGATAAAATGCATCAAATAGAAAGGTTTTTAAAGCTGATTTAAAACGGCTGAAAGTTTCAGCAGACCTGCAGTTTTCTGGGAGTTTGTTCCACATGTGAGGAGCATAAAAGCTGAACGCTGCCTTTCCTTGTTTACTTCTGACTCTGGGAACAGAAAGTAGACCTGATCCTGATGACCTGACCCTGGTTTATAACAAACCAGAAGATCCTGAATGTATTTTGGCCCTAAACCATTCAATGTTTTGTGAGCAGGATTTTGAAGTAATTTCTTTGACAGACAGGAAGCCAGTGTACAGATCTGAGGACTGGACTTATATGATCTACTTTCTTGGTCTTAGTGAGGACTGGAGCAACAGCGTTCTGGGCTAACTGCAGCTGTCTGATGGATTTGTTAGGGAGACCTGTGAGGACAGTGTTACAGTAGTCTAGTCTACTAAAGATAAATGTATAGACAGATTTTTCTAATTCCTGCTGAGTCATCAGTCCTTTAATCCTCGATATGTTCTTTAAATGAAAATAGGCCGACTTCACAACTGTCTTATTATAACTGTTAAAATTCAGGTCTGAGTCCATGACAACTCCCAGATTTCTGCCTTGGTTGTTAGTTTTGAACTTAGCTGTTTGAAGATGAGAACTGATTTTTAATCTTTCTTTCTTGGCTACAAAAACTATTATTTCAGTTTTGTCTTCATTTAACTGAAGGAAGTTCTGGCACATCAAGTCTTGAATTTGATTGATACAGTTGATGAGTGTTTGGATCAGACTGTAGTCTCCTGGTGAGATGGTTATGTAGATGTGTGTCATCAGCATAATTATGGTCATATATTTAGTTTTTTTTTTTTTTTTCATAATTTGATGTTGAACAGCAGTGGCCCCAGGATGGAGCCTTGGGGAACTTCTATTACAAATTTCAGTGTGTGAAATATCAAGTACACCTCATGATTCAACAATATTTTACAGAAATAACGTGAGGAATTGTTTTAGGTATGACTTTATCCGTCTCTTTCATCACTGTGAAGGAATGTTTGTCTAATCTTCATTAAAACATTAAGTCAGTTAATTGAGAGCAGTTGACATTCGTTTGTGCACAGCTCTCTTAACCTCAGTCAGGTTTATACCTGGACTTTGACTACTTTTTTCCTTTTCGGTCACTCTGTTGTAGATTTCCTTCTGCATTTTGTCCTGTTGCATGAAATAATTTGGGCCAAATGGTAGTTGTCAGGCAGATGGCCTGATTTCTGACTGAAGTATTTTGGTGGATGAGTTCATATGTAGACAACAGTGTAACTTTTTGTCTACTGTCACACATTAATGAGCTTATCACGGCCAACATGGGCTCAAATGTCTTGACTGAGGACTCCTTAAGAACTACTGACCTTTGATTTGGAGAATTCTCACATTGCTCTTTAAGTAATGGCTGCCCCAGACATTCATCTTTATTTTGGTCAAACTGTCTGAAGGACATTGTTCCAGAAGATTTCTGGTTTGTTCAGACCCAAGCACTTTTGTTTTTAATAGAGAAGTGTCTTTCTCCTGCAACCCCTCCAAACACACCATACTTGCTCATTCTTTTTCTGAAAGCACTGTCATGAATCGGCCATTGCTCACCTGCTCAAAGACAAAGTGAAAGGTAAACCAGGTCAACTCAGTAAACCAGTTAATATTATTCCAAGTCTTGACAATTTGAAGCTTGTAGTTGATTTGAAGCACTCTCTTATCTTCGGGGCATACTGAGTTTTTTTACAGACTGTCTCTGCATTTAGAATTAAAAGAGGGTGTATTTTCATGTATCTAGTATTACATTTGTTCGAAAATAGTTAGCTCTGATCATGGCCTGTGTTTCTGTATCTTATAAAAATATAAGTGGACCCTCATAAATGTTTTCTCCACTGATGCTGCCCTTTCCTTTTCATTATCTCTCATATTAATATGATATATTAATACATAATTAACACATTCATTGAAACTGAGATGCACTTTCAACTTTTTTTTATTTCTGCTCTAGTTTGTGTGATTGTGCACAAATCTGGACGCAAACATGATCCACAATCTCAGGGTGAACGAATCTATTCTTGGTCTTTGTCTTCACCGTGTGTTATGATGTGGACCAGGTTCTTGTAGTCTAGATTTCCTGCTACATCTGGGGGAAATGCCACAAACATCTGTTCCATCTGTAGATATGAAGAACAAATAAACAGGTCACATCTTAGAGTGAGTTTACAAAAGCTCAAAACTCCCACAGCTAATGTTAAGTAGGGGGCAGCACTGACCTCTTCAGCGGAGAATCTGTCGGCTTGAGTCGTCAGCATCTCAGTCATACTGTGAAAACAAAGCAAAGGTGAGCAGAACAGGAACTCACATGATCTAACTGAGCATTATGCTGTTACTCACAAGTCCTTCTTTAATGTCCCTGTTCCCTCAGGGTCGAAGACTTTAAAAGCATTCAGGATGGTCTCCTCTGGGTCAGCACCTGGTTGGAAAGGTGATGAAAATTTTAAAGCAAGTCAACGTCTTATTTGAGAGTATTTTTTTTAAAAACTTTGATTTACACATAAAATGAGCTGTTGTGTCAAGACAGCACATCCTAAAAATCCACCTTTTAGTTTCTCTCCAAACATGGTGAGAAAGACGGTAAAATTGATGGGTCCCGGAGCCTCCTTCAGCATGTCGTCAATCTCTTCCTGTTTGACGTTTAAACGTCCTGGAGAAGGATGGAGGAAAATTTGGAGCAAGAGCAAAAACTCATTGAAACTTGCTGGAAAATACCAGCACTAATAGTTTACATAAACTGAGCAGCATGTTTATTTTTGGAAACGGTGGTCCTGTGGGACCATCACCTCATATAAACCCACATGTAAACTCAAACAGAGACAGAGCTTACCTAAAGCAGCAAAAGTGTCTCTCAGGTCATTCTTGTCAATGAAGCCGTCTCTGTTTTGATCCATGATGGTGAAAGCCTGCAGAAGATTTACAGTTACATGCTGCGTCTGCACAGCGTGCACAGGAAGCAGTCACATAAGTGCTCAGATTCACTGTAAACGACAGCACTCACCTCTTTGAACTCCTGGATCTGGGCCTGTTCAAAGATGGTGAACACATTGGAACTGGCTCCCTCTGCTGCCTTCTTCTTTGCTTTCTTGGGCGACTGCAGGGTTGGAAAACATGGCAGTTAGATCCAACACTAATGCCGGTCATCACCCGGCTGTCTGCTTCAGCCTCCCTTGTTATCGGCTTTCCTGTCACACATGTGCCTCTCATAATGAGCAAATGATGAGCGAATCTACCAAGTGTGTGGGTATTAATTGCACAACAGGCAGTGTTTATCCCAGGGCACACATTTCATTATGAAGGATTACAAACACTGTCAGTTTGTTATGGAAATATTTACTGGAGTCTCTGATTTTATGAGGCCAAGCTTGGACAGGGTGTGCCCTCAGAAGGAAGGATTTTGTTGAGCTGTTTTACATATCTGTCAAGAAAAAAAATGCAAAAGGAGATGAAGTGTGATGACAACACGTTTCTTGGATTCATGGGACTCTCAACAGCTGGTTTCTAAACCTTGCAGTGCATTAGTTTATATATTTAGAGACCTCTTGGATCCAGTTTTATTTGTTTCTTTATTTTTTAAAGGGTTCATGTTCTCACTGGAAATATGCCAGCATTTTACTGGTTGAACCAGTAAAGCTTGACCTTCTACCCAGCACCTGTTGCTCTTTTGTCTTCTATTCTCTTCCGCTCTCCTTTGTCTCTTTTCATTCTATCTCTTTTCACTACTTGCCCCTTTTTAAAAAAAACATTTATTTTAATCCCCTCTCTTCATTTCCATTTCTTCTCCTCTTCTTTGCTGTCCTAATCTAGTCCCTCCTCTCATTGTTTCCTATTCTCCACCCTTTTGTCTTCCCTAATCCTTTTCTCTTTTCCTCACACCGCCTTATACCTCCTGTTTCCCTTCTTCTAATCTCATCTCATCATTCCCCTGCACCTTTTCTCACGTTTTCTGTCCTCTTCTTCGACTCATCTCCCTTTTGCTGTTTCTCTTTCCTCTTTCCTTTTTTCTTTCATCCATCTCTCATCTACTTTTCTCCAGGTATTTCTTGTTTTTTTTTTCTTCAACCCTTCTTTGATAATATCTCACATAGAATATTATTAAAAGTAGACATTGAAGGGATAAAGCTTAAATCTGTTTTCATCTTTTTTCTTTTTCATCTCCTCTCCTAGTTAGTTTGTGGCTTATTAAATATAATCAGTAAGTTGTCGATTGAGCATCTACAGTACTGTCCTATTGATCAAGTTGTTTTCTTTAAAATCTGTATTCAGTGATGTCAGTATCGGTATTCATAGACATAGACTATGTTGATTAATTAGGACTAGTAGAGCTAGATGTATAATTAATCAAAAGAGACCACAAATCACTCAATAAATATGTTATACACTCCATAAACACATTAACCATGCAGCACAAGTAGAGTTTCTTCTCACTTTGGTGGAAAAGCACCGACAATGAAATCTGTGTCCACTCACCATGGTTTAGTTGTAGCTGGATGGGAACCAAGCTTTGTCCTTGCTGCTTTATGATGGAGCACCACACAAAACAAGGGCTAGATATACTGACCCCTTTCTCCTCTACCGTATAATAGCGCATGCTTATGGACTATTAATACCCCATGCCTTCTTTAGGCAGAGACACAGGTAAAGAGGACTATTGTCTCTCTGCCACCAGCCTCCATTGTCTGAGTTCATGAGATTTAGGGATAATAGCCAAACATACATACCCCATTACAGAGGCCCCAGAATAACAACAGGACATAGCTGTGGCTCAGGAAGGACAGTTGGGTTTGTGACTGACAGTTGCACTTGATGGGATCCATCATCCAGCTGTCCTGTTAGTGCTCCGCAAAGACCGAGGCTATGCTCTGATGGGAACTTGTTCTTAGTAGCACGATAAACGGAACTGTTAGCCAAAGCTTTCTGAGCCCCAGTAAGACCTGCTCATAAACAGCGTGCCATGCTGTGGAAAACATTAGCAGGAAATCGTGTTCATATGATGCATCAGCAAGGTTATATAGTTTATTTTTCTTTCCTATTGTTAAAAGATGACAGTGAAAAATAAAAAGAAGGTGCTGATGAATAGGTGTACATTATCACCTTATCAATTGTACTGCTTTAGTTAAACCAAAATTCAACTAAAAGTAAAACCTTTCAATGCATTAATTATTTGTGTTCCTTCAGGATTTGAGCATATTTAAATAAATACTGTTTTGTTAAATAAAGAGTCTGGGGTTTACTTTAAGTGAGCTACCACTGATATAGAACAAACTGTGAGTGATTTATTGCCCTTTTAACACATGCAGCCCATATTTAGAGGGATCAAAAGCAATTGCACACTACATATTTATTGGCAGCAAAATGTTTGAAGTTTATCCATCAAAAAGCTCACATGTGGTTAATAGAGAGTTGACATTTAGAATAAGGCAGAGATGTGCGTCAATATGAGGAGCTCAGAGGTGACACAGGGGAAGAAGACTAGTGAAATTAAAATGAATGTCTAATGAAATGACTGAAGGAGGTAAGAATGCCACATGACGATGCCTGTGTTGGCTTGGCCATTTGGGCATGTATGTCTGTCAGTGGAGCTGGCACATGGATGCAATGGGATAAATGCAGAGTACTGAAGGAGCATTCTGGTGCTCTGGTTCAGCCAAATGCCTCATTATGTATTACACAATATTCAGAGATTCCTACACATACAGCCTAATACAGTCTTTAGATGTCAATACTATTGAGCTTCAATCCACTCACTTATATAAGTGTGTGACCACAACCAGCAAAATATTTTTAAAGTTAAACAGAGGTGGTATTTTTTACTTCATTCAGCAAATAAAAACATATTCTAAATTATTAATTTCTGTATAAATTTTCTGTTAGAGGAATGCAAACCTAATTTTTGGTTGGTTACAGGACCATAACTCACAGACATGGCATACTGGAACATTGACATTGTTAGGTGAAGAGCTAGCAAGTTTTACTTATAACGTATTGCAAAACTGTACCAAAGCGCGATATTTGGCCATAGAGACAATATTACAGATTGGTGACATAATATGACAGAACAGAAAAGGCAGGAGGCAGAATGATGCTGTTTACCAAGATTTAATCCAGAGCTCAAAACAGGAACCAAGACATGACATGGATAAACATAAGGACCTGACCGGGAAGAACTGAAACCATAAGGTATGTGTACACAGGGGAACAAATTGAGAACAGATGAAGTGAATCAAAATCAAACCAGGTGAGCTAATGAGCCAGGGACAGAAAACACAGCACATGAGGGAAAACTGAACATGACAAAACCAAAAACCCAAACCATGATCGAAACAGAAACTAAACATGACAAAAACCAGAAATATAACCAAAATCATGACAGTACTAAAACACGACAAAACCCCGAAAACCTAACCCATAATCATAACAGAAACTAAACATGACCAACACCAGACTATGAACCAAGATCAAAATATGCCAAACCAAAACAGACAAAACCCAAACACTAGAAATAAGACTGTGAAACATGACAAACTCAGGGATAAAAGTTCAAGGTTTCTTTATTAATACTAGTGGGTAGATTAGTTTTGCAGAAACAATGGTAGCATGTGGCTTTTCCTAACAAAACAAAAACACACTGAACCTAACAAGACAGGTACTTGACTGAGTGACAAAAACAAAAGTGCTCATTGTTCCGCTATCACAGTAAAATCATAATAAAATCATAAATTAAATTAAAATTATTAAAAGCAAGATAAGGTAACAGTTACCTTGCAGATTTCATGCATAGACACAGGAGAAAAGAAATGTTTTTAACTACATTTGGTGAAATTTTAATCTCCACTCGCAGTTTGTTCCACTTATTTATAGCGTAACAGCTGCTTCTCCATGTTTAGTCTGGATTCTGGTCTGGACTAGCTGACCAAAGTCTTTGGATCTAAGAGCTCTGCTAGGTTTATATTCTCTGAATATGTCACAGATGGATTTTGGGCCTAAACCATTCTGGCATTTGTAAACTATCAGAAGAATTTTAAAATCTATTCTGTGACTGACTGGAAGCCAGTGTAAAGATTTCAAAACTGGTGTGATGTGTTCAGATCTCTTAGTCCTGGTTAAAAATCCAGCAGCAGCATTTTGTATGAGCTGCAGATGTTTAATGCTCTTTTTAGGAAGTCCTGTTAAAAGACCATTACAGTAATCAAGCCTACTGGAGATGAATGCATGGATGAGTTTCTCTTGGTCTTTCTGGGAGACTAAACTTTTAATTCTGTTGATGTTTCTGAGCTGGTAAAAAGCTTCTTAGTGAAGCTTTGATGTGGCTGCTGAAAGTCAGACCTGAGTCTATCAACACTCCAAGGTTACGAACTTGGTCGGTGATTTTAAGAGCCCGAGTCTCCACGTGTTTATTAATGCTGACCCACTTCTCTTTGCTACCAAACAGAATAGTCTTAATTTTGTCTTCATTTATTAGTAGAAAATTCTCTCTGAACCAGGTGTTTATTTGCTCCAGACACTGACACAGTAAGTCTGTAGGGCTGCTGTCGCTGTGGTGACAAAGACACGTAAAGTTGTGTATCATCTGCATAACTGTGATAATTAATGCTAAAGTTCTGTAATATTTGACGCAAAGGGAGCTAAAAGTTGAACAAAAGAGGTCCAAGGACTGGCCCATGGGGGACTCCACAAGTCATGGCCACTCACTAGATTCATAGCTGCCGATCGTAAAAAAATAACTCTGGCCTTCTAAATAAGACCTGAACCAATGAAGTAACCAGGTGTTGGGCCAATACATGCCGACAGACTCAGTTCAGAAAATCTTTGCATTATTTTTCAAGTCTCTAGAACTTTTCTGAAGGAAAATAACAGCATTCTCATAAAAGATATTTAATTCATTGGAAGTTTTGATGATGATGATGGAGACCCGTGGGTAACACTTGGGACAAATGTGATCCTACAACCCCAATTCCAAAAACACTGGGATGCTGTATGAATTGTAAATAAAAACAGAATTCAATGATTTGCACATCTTATAATCCTGTATTTTATTCCCAATAAAACATAAACAACATATCAGCCATTGAAACTAATGGCAACACATAAAAAATGGA
This sequence comes from Melanotaenia boesemani, assembly GCF_017639745.1. Lineage (NCBI taxonomy): Eukaryota > Metazoa > Chordata > Actinopteri > Atheriniformes > Melanotaeniidae > Melanotaenia > Melanotaenia boesemani. Next base: position 29,718,713 of record NC_055692.1, read on the forward strand.
ACAGAGTCAACAAAAAGTTGGAAAAGTCATTGACACACAAACAACTGAAGGGGCAGTTGACAACTAATTAGGTTATAGATACTCATGATCGTGGGAGCCCTCTTGTGACAATGCATTGAAAACAAATCAGATTTTCTGCTGGAATCACTGCATGGACTAAGGAACATTTTGAGAAATCACCGTCTGTGAACACAACTCACCCTGAAATCCACAAGTGCAGATCAAAGATCTGTCATGTAAAGAATAAGCAAAATGTGAAACTGATCCAGAAACACCGCCGTCTTCTCTGGGCCAAAGTTTATTTAAAATGTTCTGAAGCAAAGTGGAAACCTGTTCTGTGGTCAGATGGATCAACATTTGAAATTCTTTTTGGAAACCATGGACGCCGTGTCCTGCAGACTAAAGAGGAAAGGGAGCACCCAGCTTGTTATCAGTGGATGTTTGGTTCAAAAACCTGCATCTCTGATGGTATGGGGTTGCGTTAGTGTCTATGTTGTGGGCAGCTTCAACATCTGTGAAGGCTCAATCATATCTGTCTCGATGACAAATAAAAAGCAGCTAGAATCCTGGATCAGACCAGAATGGCAAAACATTCCTTTCCTAAACTCCAGCAACTGGTCTCCTCGCTTCCCAGACATTTACAGACAGTTGTTAAAAGAAGAGGGGGTGCTACACAATGCTAAACATCACCCTGTTCCAAATTTGTTAAGGGATGTTGCTGCCATCAAATTTAAAATGAGCTAATATTTTCCTTGAAATAGTAAAAATGCCTCAGTTTCAACGATATGTTGTTAGAGGTCTGCAATACATCAAGATTCGGTATCGATCCGATACCAAGTAATTAAAGGGGCTAGTATTGTCGATATTGATTCTTTTAGTCAAAATTTACACGTTAATGCAAAGTTAATGCAAAGAGGTTAATCTGTGCAAGTCATGCATTCATTTTTTAACACATGAACAAAAAAGTTGTAGTATTGTTTGGCAGAGAAAGTCTTTGATCATATGGAAATAGTCTTTAGTTAATTACTTACGCTGTATTAGAAATCCAAATTTCTCTGCATTATCTTGTGGAGAGAAGCAGATTTTGGGTATGTAGGTGTCTAATTAATAAAAATTATGACCATTTTCAAGCCTTACATTAAAGTACTGATATTATAGTATGGTATGGATATTATCAATATTTGAATCCATCTACCCACCACTATTGTTTATGTTCTATTGGGAATAAAATATGAGTTTAGGAAAGTTGTAAATCGTTGCATTCTGGTTTTATTAACATTTTACACAGTGCGTCTAATTTTCTCATGATTTTCATTAAAGCTTTTAGGGACCCCCGTCTGTCCTGCTGATGCAGATGTTCTCACTATTCACAGGTGGTCATCAGCATATTGATTTCCAGTTACTTTTCCCAAGTGGAAGCAAATCATACCAGAGATGTGTGATGAGATCTTCTCACAGTTAAGGGCCAAGGATTCTGGTTTTTTCTTTGATTTGTCATGTCTGTATGACTGAAGGAGTTTTGTCCTGTTGCAGACTCCTCCCTCTTTGCTTTCAATAGTCATTTACCCCGTTTGTCCACTAGATTGTGCTCGTAACCCACAATATTCAATACCTAACCCTGAATCATCTGTAGTTTCTTCATTGCTGTGTGAGCTTGATATTTAATCCTAGAAATCATTTTCTTTGTGTTTTACTGTTTTCATTCAAATGGGCAGGAACTTATCTCCATCATGCAATAAAAGGGGTGTTTAATTATGATGTAATTCAGATTTATATTTTCAGTTTAATAAAAATTAAATGGTCCAATAATCAGCTAACTGACTCAAAAATGACTTTAAAACAGAGTGCAGATGCATTGTGGGGATTCATTGCACGTTTGTTTACAAAGTAATGTAAAGAAAGACTGACATCTTTAGCATTAACTGTAAGGGATTAGTTGCATTGTTTAATCCAAAGGGGGGGAAAAAATAAAAAAAAGACTTCAAGACTTAAAATAAATACTTCAGGTTTTTTTAATGAATTATATGTTTGTCAGATTAAATTATGGTTTAATAAAAGATAACTGGAATCCACGTGTGAACCTGCTCAGCTCACATTTGGACTAATTGTAGAAATTTGTTTACTAAAGTAACCAAGGTATGGGATTTGTTTGTATGACTGTGACTTCAGTAGTGCTTTTTACTCCATAAAATCACAAAATAAACTTAGAAAAACCTGCAGTAATTCATCAGAAAAGAGACATTTCATTAAATATTAACATCAGCATTTTTATAGAAACGGAGTCACTCAAACATTTTCATCCTTACGACCTCATCAAAACACTGATTTTAATGCTCCTGGATAATTTCCCCTCTGCGAGCACGGTCCTCATTTGAAGTAACCACTCGCTATCATTTAGATTAGGCTTTTTTTGAGTATTAATTTGAGTGGGGTGACAAGGTCACTGGAAGAGTCCCGCAGTGCTTTGTTGATGAGGGCGGTGAATGCGAGGTCAAGATTATATTCAGAACTAGAGAGTTGATTGAGGCCATTAGATTCAGCGATATTTCATGGGGCTGAGTGTGGATTCAGGAGCATTAACAGACAAAGTGTTGGTGCCTGGTGGTTAAGATTGTGGGTTTAATTCCCACCTGGGTCCCTGCAAAGCTGGGGTGATCTACATTCCTGTTTAACCAGAGCACAAACTTTCCCATCTCACTCCTGGAAATGTCTGGTTTAAAAGTTTTCATCTGATTTTCAGGTACTAAAACTTTCATGTCATCAGGTTATTAGCTATTTAGACAAGAGCCCAAAGTTAGGGCTTCAGAGTGTTCATTGTGTTCACTTTGTCATGACTCGGCAATTATTGTCAATAAGAATGCAAATACCTGCTTATAAATAAACACACAGTTATAAAAAATATAGTAACTCTCTTTTAAAACTGTAATTTTATGTATCAGGACATAATAAAGCCCTTGTTGGGTCAGGTCTGGTCCTCATTTGGTCCTTTCCAAGTCTTAAAATGAGGTAATTACATCTCAGATGAGCAACAACATGCAACACATTACACCCACATGACATATTACGCCTCGTCACCCTTCATTTAGCCAAAATTAAGCCAAAATGCAGAAGCAGAGTGTGAAAAACTGAGTCCACTCTTACTGTTTCCATGGAAATTGGGAGAATGAGTAGCAGCCAGGTGCAGCTAATTAAATGTACTTGATTAACTGATCGTCAGCAAGTGTGACCACCTCTGCATGTAGAAGCAAAAGTTTTGTCAGTTTGTTGTTGTGGAGCATTCAGGCCTGTCAAAGTGGAAAGACATCAGCAATGATCTTAAGAAAGCAGTTTTTGCCGATCATCAAACAGGCAAAGGTTAAAAGACCATTTCCAAACAATTTGCAGTCTATTATTATAACAATGCTCAAGGAAATGACAAAACTCCAACAGCTACATCTCAGACTCTCCCAGCTTCAGTTAGCATGTTAAATATTAATGCTCATCACAACAGTTTAATTAGAAAAAGACTTAACAAATATAGGTTGTTTAAAGGGGTTGTAGTTGCTGTACCCTCTGAAAAGAGCATGGCAGCACAGCTTGGGTTTGCAAAATTGCATCAGAACAAGCCACAAGATGCTTGGAACATCCTTCAGACAAATGAGACCAAACTGGAGATGTTTGGTCATAATGCACAGTGAATGTGGTAAAAATCAAACAGCATATCAGCACAAACATCTCATACCAACTGTCAAGCACGGTGGTGGAAGGATGGTGATTTGGGCTTGTTTCACAGCCACTGTCGACCTATCCAACAGCTATCCAACAGCTATCCAACAGCTAAAGCTCGGCCTAAATTGGAATATATAACAAGATACCAGAAAAAAAAAAAAAAAAAAAAGTGATCAGTGGTGCAATGATCAAGTCAAATATCCTGACCCCAACCAGACTAAAATACTGTGGTGGGACGTTAAAGGAGCTGTGAATGTCCACAAACACCCCTGAACTCATACACTCCTTATTTAAACTTAGCTTTGGTTTAATAAATGATGACACATGTCACATGTTGTTTTCATCTGATTGTTTCATTAAGGCTGATATTCACTAGATTATTTTATTATATCATGTGTAAAGCCTTTTCTTTTTCACATGGCTGCACTGATGACAGTTGCACTGTTTAAATGTTCATAAATGCTACATTTTAGACTGCACATATTTGGAAATGTGGCCAAATAGGGGAACTAATAGAGTTTCTTAAATCTAACAGTTATATTACTCATGCCTCAATGAGTTAAAAAAATTAAAAGCCCCTCTAAGTCTTTTATGGCTTAACTGTGGTTTTATGATGCGTCATACCATTCTTATTACATTTAAATCCAAGATTTTACTCTCACCCTAGAGCCATAAAAAATGCAATAAGCAAAACTTTTAATAATCTTCCTTTACTTTCCCCTTTGGTGTTTGTCTGTGGCAGAGGTATATGTCGCTGTCCCTCGAGGGGCTCAGAATATGACTCGTGAGAATATTATTTTCTGCCTGGGACTGATTTTCATAAAGGATCTCAACTACAACCTGCTGTTCACTGTGAATCATGTGCACAGGGATCGGCATGTAAAACGTGCATGGTTCAAGTCATTGGTTTTGATGGATACTGTCACTTAGCGATGATGGTATAGAGAGATTAATTAATGGAGGAAATCACATGCTCATCTGCACATTACTCTGGACATGTGTGGTGTCAGCAGGGGGAGCACTTGGCACCAGTGTTGGAGCTGCACAGCAGTACAGTGGTGTGCTCCTTGACCAAAGGAATTAGTTACTTTAAGACAAACAAAGAGCACCCTTATGCTTTATTAAGTTAGAAAGAGTCGATTTTGTGACAGTTTAACTCTGGTCAAGATGTGCACTGTAAAAACTGGCAGTTTCTAAACAACTAGATTTTGCTCCAATCTAATTTTGAATGCAATGTTGGTATGAACACTCAAATAAAGTAGTCAGACAGTTTAAAACAAACACACACACACACACACACACACACACACACACACACACACACACACACACATATATATATATATATATATATATATATATATATATATATATATATATATATATATATATATATGAGACATCTGGACATAAATGGGCTTTAGAAAAACTATCTGAAATAATCAAAATAAAAAAAAAAACAAATTGCAAATTATGTAAGTTTATTATCACTATTATCTACTATTATCACAAGTGTAATTTTTCCTTCATACGCTCACAATAACATTTGGACTTTATTTCTTATTAACATAACAAGAAAGACATGCAGAGTAAGTCATCCTTATAATAGTTCATTACATGTATTGATAATGTAGCCTATTCTAATTTGCCAATCTGCCTCTAATTATAACGTCCCATGTGCTTCTGCAATAAACACGGCAAAAAAGTAGGCTTGGCTAAATTCCCAGAACTCAACTAATCTACACATCATCTCCTTCCTTTTTCCAGACGGTATTGATCAACCTCGGGCTTTACGTCAGTATTGATAACTTTGCCAAAGCAAAATCAAGTGCAATTGTCCAGTTAATGTTGCGAAAGGAGGCTCGGACACATTTACCTCTTCAGTTTTTAAAGAGTCGGGCAGTTCGCCAAAAAAAAAACTGTCCACTTTTTCTTTTTTCTTTCTTTTTTCCCGTCTTACTTCCACGTTTTAAAACATGTTGGCAGACTTGTCAAACACATCGGTGGACTTTCGTGTTAAGTCTGTTGATTACTTTTCTTAAAAAAAAAAAGTGGGACCGGTGATCGTAAACGTTTAACGAGGGGGAATCCAGCCCACATATTTATTGCAGCCGCTGAAAAAAATCTCCTCAATATCCCCCAAGATGGCCGCCGATGTAGGATCGATGTTTCAATATTGGAAGAAATTTGATCTACGGCGGCTTCAGGTTAGTGCTATTCTCACCTTTCTTGGCGTATTTTTCCAGCGGTATGTCTTGTTACTGTGCTCCGGTGTGTGTTAACGCGTTTTTGGGCGAAGCAAGACGAAAGCTAGCGGTGTTTGCATTGATAGTTATTAGAAATTGATCCCTCTCCTGCCTTTGTTCAGTTCAATCATTGATCAGCGGTGGAGCGACCGTGGAGCAAGCACAGCCTCTGTTAGCCACACCGATCTGGGATCAGCACCGCGGACAGCAATGGTGTTTACACGCATTAGCTTCTCTGCTTTTTTACTCTTTATTATCCACAAGCACGGCTGTTGCTTAGACGTACGGAAACTTTTAATGCGCCTCTGAATCGCTGTTTCTTGGACATAGACTGTAACTTTTTCACCCAGCTTAATGTTTTATGCGGTTTGTGTCGACAGCCGATGCTTTTGCTGCTGCATCTCTCAGTAGGCTGTGGTACAATTTTTCCACATTTTTCTCCCCATAGAAGAATTTGGAAGTTTTATTTGTGATCTGGAAAGTTTATTTGGTGGACGCTAAACCGTTGTGCGCGGACATTAAATGATGAATTATCTCCTACAGTACAGACTGTAAATGTCGTCGCTGATAGTTGTTCAGAGATGATGTTTTTAAGCTTTTAAACGATGAAGCGCTGGACTCTAATGTAGCTGGCAGCAAAAAAAATGTCTGTGAATTATAGCGTGGAGAATGTGGCAGGTGAGCAGTTTGTTTGTATCACAGCCATAACATGTACATTTAGGCTACGTTTAGTCCCATTAAAAAGCATGCCAGCTCCGAAGCCAGAAAGCCGAAAGTTGAATTAAACCACAATGCTGACAGGCTTTGTGCTTGGAGCTCTGCAAGCAAACGCTGAAATCAGGTTGGGAAAGCTAAACGCTGTTTTCACTGTCCACTGCCCCCCCTCAGCACCGCCACCACCCCGTCCTCCCACACCCCCCCACCTCTCGCGCTCTCTCTCTTGAAGCCGCATAGGGCTGCTCGGCCGGAGGGGGGGCTGTGTAATTGTATTCCCCGCTAATGTTTGTAAATCAGCCTCGGCCGGCGCAAGGGCACCGTCTCTGCCGTTTGACTGATGTTCTGTAACATGAGAAATGACAGCAGCGTGGCAGCCCGGCTCCCGCGGAAAAGAGGAGCAGAAATCAGACCTGGTGGCTCTCGGTTGTCTCGTGCTGGTCGGGTGTTATTCCAGCTCCCAGCCGCTGGACCTCTCTCCCTCTCATCCAGGCTGGGATCCACAGGGGCGAGGGAGCTATTGTTGTTACGTCCTCTCTGCTTCACCCCAGCTTTTATAATCCTGTCTAACATTTATGATGCACACATGCAAGGTTTTTTTTCCCCCTTTATAATCTGACTCAGTAGACCAGGAGCTAAATCCAAACCGCTTCAGGATGTCCGACTGTCATGAGCAGTGATGTTGGGGTTTATTCTAGAGATAAAAAAGATAGCTTAAGGCGTTTAATCAGGTGAAAATAAATCAGTATACCTGTAGAAAACTAATAACTAATAGTCGTGCTCTCCTAAACCACCTCATATCCCCATTAAATACACCACTTTGATTGAGCTTGCTATAAAAAAAAATCAGCTTTAGAACATTTTTCATCATTTTTATTGATAAATCATTTTTCCAATCACAGATTTTAGATTATATAATGTGATATTGCAAACTACAGGTAAATGCTTGGCTGAGTTTGCAAACGGATGATTTAAACTTTAATCAAATGCCTTTATAGAAAAACACTTATTAGTCTACAAAGTATTTCACAAAGTTAATGTCATGACTTTGTTTAGTATGGAAAAATGGAAAAATAATTAAGTTTGTTAGTGTTAACTCATGTCTATGTGTGTTGACTCTTGAGTTACAAAACAATCAAATTCCTTATCAGAAATTCTGTTTATTTTACACTTAAAGCAGAATCTTAGCGGCAGTATCTCTGGTAAAAATTCTTGCAGATTTCTGGTTGTAAACATGCCAACAACATGAATGACCTCTGCTACATGTGTCAGAATTCAATGAATTCACTTACTCCTTGTTCAGTCATGGTTGGAGCCAGTTTGGGGGTGTAAAATCATTACAGCTGTTTTGCCACATATGCCCACATAAAGCAGCGTTCCTGCTTCTTCTGAGGCCATCTGTGAGCTATTTATTGTAGCGCAGTTCACGCCGGAGCATTTATTTTCTCATTACAAGTTATTATTTCAGCAAACTGAGTGTGCAGTTTTTTAGTGTTTGTGCAGTAGATTTTGTGCCCGTGAGTTGCACAGGATGAATAATTCACCTGCCAGCTGATGAAAAGAGGGCATGGAAAGTGTGAAGCGCTGAGGTGGAGTGACCTTGGTTCCTGCTGGCTGCAGGTCACCCGGCCGTTGCTGTGGTAATCATTCACACCAGCCAGATGGCATTTCCGTGGGCGAGCATGAAAAGGACGGGTCAGGGTCTGTCCTGTCTGCCAGGTCCTGCCAGGCTCGGAGACTATTCGCGGGCCAATGTGTTACAGCATTCAGGCTGGGAGGGGGGTTGACTTTGGACAAAATAATAATCAGACAAGGTGCAACTGTAGCCGTGTGATTTTATTAAATCCTTATTAAGAAAAGGATGTTGTTACAGTAGACCAAACACTTGACTTGTTTTTGAATTCTAAAAACTTGGATTCTCTGCCTTCTCCACAAGTTACTTTAATCCCTCTGTTGTTTTTAACGATGTTGCAACGCTGCGCTCATACGGAGAAATAATGCTCCCTGTTTCTTACTAGTCGTTCAGCCTTGTATCCAGTTTCTCTTTCGCGAATCTAAGAGGCTGTGGGGTTTTAGATCAGGAACAAAAGCTTGTGATTGTACTACATTTAGCATGACTCAGTTGCTCTGGTGTCAGCTCTAATCCACACACAGAGACAACAGTATTGCCAAACAGTGAAATTGCTTTGCAGCCTGTGAGCCTGGCTGCCTCTGCTGCCAGCCTGCTCGCTGTGCTGTTTGCCAGCAGCTCCTCAACACACACACACACACATACACACACACATAGCAACCCTGCAATCTCAAATTGGCTGTGAAAATCAGTCTCTGTCTCCCTTTCATTCATGCTTTCACATATTTGTTTGCTGATATTGTTAATGTTGCATGCATCAGTTTAATCTCATTGTGTTGGAGAGTAAGGGACTCAGATGTTTTATTTATCGTAATTACTGTATCATTTCATTCATATGCTGTTATAGATAAAAAAGGATTTAAAGATGACCTCCACAGTGGGGGCTATATGAGCTCATTATCTCGTTTTTTTTCTAGATTTGTGTTCTGTTTGGTCTTTCAGATCTCCGGCAGATTAAATGATGCATTAATACGTAAATGCCACCCCACTCTTGATCGCCTCCTATATAAACATTTTATGCTAGGCGAATGGATGGGTGGGGCATCCTGTCATGGTCCCCACATCTTTCAGGTTGCTCCTGTTTTTTTTTTGTTTTTTTTTTTTTAACAGGACTATCTGGGGCAAATTGAGATGTGAAATCCAGGAGCCACAACCCCGGTGCATAAAACGCAGGGAACATTAGAGAGCGAGAGGAGTGAAACAGACTTGAGCATTAAGCTGTTTAACCTCTCTGTGTAGCATTAGTGGTAGAGACTTCAAAGCAGATGCTTCGGCGTTGGGAGCAGAATGACAAATAGGTTTAGAGACAGCTACGGTGAGCATTCACACAAGAAGACTAGGCCTGTCATTAATGTCAGCTTAATCACTTTGACCTTCCTTCAAGTTGATTTCCATACCTATCCAATCATTTTTCCTTGCTCGTGTTCCTGTTTGCAGACTACTGTATGTGCTGCTGTTTGATAAGCCTGGAAGTGATGATGATGCTGTTTATATCAGCATCTGTTGACAAGAGATGTTCTTAAAAGCTGTAACATTAAAGATTTGGTTCATGCAAATTATGAGAAGAAAAAAAACACATTTTCTTCTTTCCTCTTGACATAAAGGTTTAGAGATATTTTCTTTGCCACAGTGTTATGACGACTGCAGGTTGCTTTCCTGTCTTCTGCATCAAGTTTCTTTCACCACAGTTTTTAGCATCTTTAGCTCCCAAATATCACATATTTTAATCTCTTCTCAGCTCAGGGAAAACGTTAACCTCTTCTTGGCTGGGCCTATTTTCTCTGCCTTGTGTTCAAAATGACGTACCCAACATAAATGAAGAATATCTTCACAACTTCAAGGGTTGTATGTATAATCTTATTCTCAAACAAATGCTGAGACGTGAGATTACCACAGAAGTGTCAGTCAAGATGTGTTGATGTAGGGTAAGTTCACCTTCAGCACAGCAGAAGATTTAAATGGTAATCTTCCCCTAAAAGAAAACCACATAACTTCCAAGGAAAACCAGAAGATAGCAGCCCACCTCTTCTAGGAATGAGTAATGTCAGATGAGGAACTGTAAAAAAGTAGAAGCTAAAAAAGTGAACCTGAGCAGTTTCCCAGATGTTTTAATAGAGGCGTTACACAGGTAAATATCTCAGGAAGCTCCCAGTCAATGTTGATGATCAACAACTCTGAGTTAGGAGAATGGAGGGATAGCCCCAGATTCACCTAAGAAACATCATGAGGACCCAGAAAGAAGCGAAGCCTCAGATATGATATCATAGGAAGAGAATACTTCACTGTAAAACCTTTATCTTCATGGAAACTACCAGGACCTTCATGATTCATTTCAAACAAAGGCAGAGTCATAGGAGGAAAACATGTGAGATTTTTAGAGCTGGAACGAAAGTTTTGACAGGAAAAAGTAAGACATGACTTGGTCTTAGTCTTAGACTCTGTCTGCTAGCTCAGAACTTTTGTCCCACCGTGATGAGACAGACATCTTTGTAATCAGCAGTCTCTGCTTTCACCTTGTTTATGTGGAGAAATTAGCAGAAGCTCTAATGTGGACAGTGCTGTTCTCATGTTTTGTTACATTCCCATATAATTGCTTGAAGTTTGAATGTAGTTTAGTTTTGGATGCTAATGCCCGATTTTTAATTATTATTTTTTTTTTTGCTGAGTTTCTTTCTGTGACTTTGTTAGGCTACATGCTAAGCTAGGTGCTTCCTAGCATGCACAGCAATCTTCTTTACTGCACAAATCTCGTGCTGCCCCCTGTACAGGGGGTTCTAGTCAGGAAGAGGTTAACTAGGCAGTCTTCTCATCATTTTGGTTGTTTAAACAAGAATGCAGTGTTGTAATCTGAGTTCACTACTGACAGCTCCAGTCGACAAGCAAAAGAGATGTCCTGAGCCATTTTTTTCTTATAGTTAACATTTTATTTTCTTCTCTGTTTGTAGTGACTGTAATGGAAGAGACATTTATTAATTGAAATCACTAATATCTGGAAATTGCCTCATTTTTTAACAGATTTTTTTTAGCTGTTGTAAGAGGTAGTGATGCTCAGGTGTCTTGGTCTTGGATAGGAATCTAAAGTTTCTACTAAATAAATAGTGATGTTTTTGAATTGGCATGATTAGAAGTAGCTAAAACATTTTTTTTTAAATTTAGTGGGGATTCTGCTGACCCTTTGAACCAGAGCAGCTGGAAGTATTGACATAACATGGAGTTTTTCTTAGCATTGATCACAACTTGCTGTTCCTAACGAGTGCCAGGAATTCTGTCATTAATCTCCGTCGTATTTTTACATCAACGCTTCTACCTTTGCTGCTTTGAGGCTCGCTGTTGTGCTGCCTCTTATCTTATGTAGCATCCAGTGTTAGAGCAGGTTTCCCCCTCCTGATAGTTGACAGTGCTTCATAGCAAAAAGACGGCAGGTTTTTTTTCATAGCGGCGTGTTCTCCTTACTGCTGCCCCAAGGCTGGAGCAATTGCTTTGCAGGAGTAAATAACCAGCTTTAACAAAACTTCAGGGACACATTAGCGTGCTGGAGGATGGCTCTGTGATGGTAGGGCAGCGTCTTCTTTCCTCGCAGTGAAGCTAGTGGAAGCATCGGGAGGAGAGAGGTAATGGCTCATCAGCATGAGGAATAAAGTTGTGTCCTCTCTCCCCGCTGACAGCCAGTTCCCTGTCCAGTAAGTCCATATTGAGCTTCGCGTCTCCACTGTGGCCTTGGCTTTATTTGTTTTGACTGACGCTACTGCAGACGTATTGAACACACCAGTCTTTTCTCGTTTATTTTACCGGGCTTACTATGAATCCTTCTGTCCCCTCCTCTCCAACCTCCTGATTTCTCTACCCAACAAGCCTCATCTGTGTTTGGCAGTTTTACTTCCTGTAATTTGGTGTCTGTTTTTGTCCTTCATGATGATAATAAAAGAATGTGAGCATGCCAGGCTTTTGTTGATGCTGTGGTGCGATGCTGGTTGTCATGTTAGGCGAGGAGAGCGTGGTGTGAGGGGGGGCTTCTGGGCTCAGTGCACTCTTAAGATCAATGCTTCACTAACCTTCTCCAGCTTGTCTTTTGGGATCTCCACCGCTATCATTATGTGCCACTGCTCAGAGTGCGTTTACTGGACAGGAAGAGTTGCAGTCTTGTAAGATCCATTTGTTCTCATTTAAGTGGGATGAGAGGAGACCCAGGAAAGAGGGCCTCTTAGTAGTCTTTTGAGTATTAAACCAGTATTTGTTATTACTAAGCAGATATGCTGTTATTTATCAAAATAATACGAAAGGTCTGTTAGAGCATGGGCAGATGGATCAAGCTTGTTGTGTTAGACGGCCTCATCTTTGTGCAGCTGCTACCCCCACACACAGTTAATTACTCTCGTATTCATCCCCAACAATGGAAGGGGATGGAATAAATCTGAGCAGCACACTCTTGCTTCTTCACCAGAAAGGTGCAGACTGGGACCCTAAAGCGAGCGAGTAGCTTCAAGAGCTACGGTTTATCATTTTTAATGGAGAGGTACAGGAAGTGGAGACATGAAGCTGGGCTCTGTGATTTATACACCACCTCAGTCGGGGGGAAAAAAGAGCAAGTCTATCTCCCTGTCCTCACCTCTGGCTTGCAGTCGCTCTGGCTTGAATCCCCCCCACTCCTTTTCGTCGTTGTTGGCTTGTCTTCAGCAACATCAGAATACTCTTGCACTTTGTCTGAGCTTCTCTGGGGAAATAAGAAAGGAGATTTTACCCAACCGTGAGATTTTTTTAGACAAAAAAATATATTGCCCTATTTATTTATCTAATCTCCATTATTGATGTGAGCAATTATACATGCTAGACCAATTCTTGGTGTGTTGGAGCTACAGTAACCCTTCTGCATCTCAGTTTATTTAGCTTTGTTGTTGCCCGAAAAGCCCAGTGATGTCACGCCTCTATTGTCACCTGTTCATTTACTTTTGTAGAGGAGGGCATCGGGGTATTGATTAAGGTTTGCAACTGTGTTAGCAGCTCTGCTGGTGTGTAATATAAGCCTTGAGGCTATTCTGTCTTTCCATTCAGTCTCACGAGTGCTTTCCAGACCTTGTAGTCTTAATTAAATATGCAACTTTTGATCGCACCAGAGTCACTATTTTTGAATTTAAATGTGGTCACACATACCCCCATCTTCTCAGCTGAGAGTAAAAGGAAACATTTTGAATGTTAATGGAAAATAGAGAAAAGAACAAAGAACTGAATTGAGACTCTTCCCTTTTCAATTTCCCTTGTTAGCCTCCTGCTGCATTCCCCTAAGTTTTTTTTTTTTCCAGATGAATTTTATGATATTTTCCTCCCCTCCCCACAGCATCTCTCCTCTTCCTCGCTCTCTCACTTCCCGGCAGTTTTCCCTAGACAGGTTCCACAGTGTTTTAGAGGGGATGGATTTAATTGCTCTGTGGGGATTGGTTGGCTGTGCCGGGCTCGGCTGTTTAATTAGTGTACCCTGCCGGGATTGGTTTAATGCTTCATGATCTTGAAATTGTCTGATTGTTCAGCCCTCTGGGGACTCTCCCTGCCTACGTAGGCCAGCAGGTTTAGCTAAACATTGCTCCAGGCTTTTGCTGTATGCGGCAGGAGGAAGATATGCCTAAAGAAGTGGAATTTGGCTAACGATGGGGGGGCTGTGGCAGCTTCTGTGGCAAACCTGGGGAGATTCCTGTTAAAGTGGACAGTCTTCAGATTCTCCTGAATACTTGACTGCATGAGACCTGTGCAGGTTTCAGAGGAATGTATAGACTATTTTGCCTCAGCATAATGCTGAATGGAAACGATCACACTGACTATTAATACAGTACCAATATTTACTCTGTAAGCAAACATATCATTTTAACAGTAGTCAAACATTTATCATGCATGTGGTTCCGTCTGCCTCCCATATTTTCCACATTTGTTTAAATCAATGTCTTTATTTATTTATGTTTTTGCTGGCTTGTTCTGGATCTCCCTGCAGTGAGGCCATCAGGATCATCCCTCATGGATCTCTTGAATGATGTGCTTGGTCACATTGAGTGAAGGAAGAAGAGCAAATTACATTTGTGCAAATGGATATTGGACGTGTTGGTGTCCCCTCTGTAGCCTCACACAGGACGCCCTTGGTTTGGTGCAATCATGGCAATGTTGACCTCAACGGTAAATGCGCTTGGGATCAGATCCTGGAAGAGGAAAGGGCTTCTGTTGTGGCGTACAGTCCAGTACACACAGTACCGACTGAAGGCTAAACTCATTCCGCTTCATGATCAAGCCCACTCGCTCAAAGAAGTCAACCTTGAAGTGTATAAATCTCCAGAGGATGATAATAAGAATACCTTCCTCTGCCTCCCTGGCTGGACTCTATAATGTGTTTGTCCTCACAAAGAATGATGACTGAGAGTTTTAGAGCAAAAATGATTACTTTTTGTCTGAGAGTTTTCTCTGTTAGGAATCCTCCAGGTAGATGCCACACAGATTTTGCACTGTGCAGTTGTTGATCAGATCATCTGTGCTGCACCGAGCAGGGAGGAGTTTTTCATAGGCTCTGAGTTTATTAATGTGTTTACACCCTCCGAGTCACCAAGCGGATGCATATGATTGCTAAGGTGACAACATGGCAACGGAGTTGCTCCCAAATGAAAGCTGCACCCTCGGCCCCTTTCTCTCAGGGGGAGATGCCCTGATTACTGAGTGACTTTGTGTTGCATTCGAGGACCCTCTCCAGCTGTAGGGATTGTTTGTGCAAAGATGTTAAGTGGTTGTGAGTAATCAGAGAAGGGCTGTGCAGACAATTCTTTAATCTCTTTATTATGAATGTTGTTCATCCATGTCGGCACGTTTTGATCCGGTTGTGATTGGTGTAACTCTGCGTGCTTCTGTTTCGTTTAGTGCTTAATAACAGGTCGAGTACCCAAATCTGATCTGATGTCTAGTTATCCTGGGAGGACTGTTATTTTTAAAGGGGTAGCCGCAAGTTAATTGTGTATCATAGTCAAAGTCAACAATGTTGCTCTTTTATAAATAAGCCCCAAGACTTAATATTGCAGGCCTGCTTCTCCTTTAGATAAAAAATATTATTGCATCCAAACCCCATCCCCCTCTTTCTCTTGGGCAGGGTGTGAGTTCAGCGTTCGTCTAGACGTGCGGCATCATTAACCTGCCACGACCCTGGTCCCTGATGAGTTCACTCTCACATCCCCTGCAGCTCAGCGTTAGCAGCCCTTCTCCAGTCCACTGGGAACTGGGGCTTCTCTGGACTGGCCATTAGAGCCACTAGCCTCTACTGGCAGGCATTAATAGGCCAAGTGGCCGGAGCCTCTTTCAGACTGCTGAATAATTCAGACCGTCTGGGCCCTGTCTGGTCCCGGGGCGCAGGGGGATGTGAAGTGGGGAGCAGGGTGCAGGGGGCTGCATAGAGGTGCAGGGGTTAATAACAGGTCTGACTCTGTGTCAGCAGCTGCTTGCGCACCCCTTCCCCCTCCTGCAAAACACCCAACCCACCTCACATATGAAACAATCCTATTCAGTTGATTAGATTTTTCAGATGGATCAATTTTTAATCAGCGGAGCATCTGACTACGGTCAATAGCTCCGTGGCTGGGAAGACAGTTGCTGGACAGCCGTCTTTATTTACAGGAATGTTTGCGTTTTACTGTATGCAGATGGGAGGCGGTAAATGGCTAACTCAGAATATTGCAGCATTGCAGTCCCAGGCATATGCAGGCAGGGTTTGGCCTCTTCATGCATGCTTGCAACAACATCACGGTACCACCAAGGTTGCAGCAAATTCACTGGTCTCTGACCAGGCTTTCTGGAAAATTGGTTGTGAATATTTATTCACAACAGTACAGAATGATTAGTCCAACATCTTTGTCTGCTGAAATGTGGGCCTGTCCAAAGAGGCATCTTTTACCCAATTTGCATCTGCATGAGCAGGATTGAGGAGCTAACAAAGTAGCTGTAATACTGCTATCAAAATTTCATTGGGCTGTGGGGAGACCCTAACATGTTAAATAATGAGGAGGCCATAAACTTAATGTTCAGAAGCTCTCTGCAACTGCTGACGATGCCTAGTTATGACTCGGTATGTAGGCAGAATTATGAGGAGATAATCCTTCTTCAGAGTGCTTCTCATTTGTGCACATCTGGTTTTTAAACACCCAACTCCCAAACATTCTGTGTGATAACTTCAAGAGTAAGTGAAGCTCAGAGTCTAAAGCATGCTGACAGCAGGCAGTTTCATCGGTCTTTAAACTCACAGGTTATATTTTAGTGAAATTTGATGATTGTCAGGTTTTGTGCAGCTGTATAGAGGACCCCTTTAATGTGTGACATAATTTTCAAGACAAAGTGAAAATACATTACTTAAATAGAAACATGTTTCATTTCCTTCCATTTAAAGAATATATTATATACATGCAGTCATATGAAATAGAAAGTACATCCTTTTTCACTTCTCAGGTTTTATATAGAGAAATTATCTGATCGTATCGAGTCCTAAAATTAAGTAAATATAACCTCAGACTAGAAACAACACGTGATATTACCCGGTTTCATTATTTGTTGTCTCACTCTGGTGTTTGTTTCTTCACTGTTCTCATAAAGCCCCACCACTTTGTCACATTCAGGTTGAGGTCTGGACTTTGGCTGGGTCACTGCAAGACCTTGATTCTGTTGTAGATTTGCTGATTTGCTTTGGATAACTGTCCTGTTAGGTTTTGGGCAAATCTTATCTGTCTGACAGATGGCCTCACATTGAATATTAAATACTTTAAAGAGGTGTTCATAAGTTATCCAGTTCCAATGGCTGCAAAACAAGCCCAAATCATCAGCCCTTCACCACCATGCTTTAAAGCTGGAATGAGGTGCTTGTGCAGCTATTTTGTGTATAGCTTTCTCCAAATATGATGCTGTGGATTTTGAACAGATATCTTCAGTTGGATCTCGTCTGCACAAAGGACATTGTTCCAGAGGTCTTGTGGTTGGTTCAGATGCAGCTTTGCAAAACTAAGCTGTGTTCCCATGCTCTTCTTAGAAGAGGCAACCTTTCCAATGGCACGTATATGTCTTTTTCTAATTACTCTGTCACAAACATTTAACATGCTAACTAAGACCTGTAGAGTCTGAGATGTAACTCTTGGAGTTTTGTCATTTCTTTTAGCATTGTTAGAATGGTGGACTCCAATTTGTTTTACAAATGACCTTATAAGCCTCCCCAGATTGATTAAGCAACAACAGTTATTTATCTAAGATCATTGCTGATGTCTTTCCTTCTTTGGATAGTGTTAACACACATCTGAATGCTACAGACCAGAAAACTAGCTAAACTACTGCCTTCATAGAGGTGCTGACATCTGCTGTTGGTGAATAAATCAAGCACATTTGATGAGCAGTCGCTAGCTGATACCTTCTTAATGCTTATGGAAACACTCAGGGGGTAGTTTGACTTTCACACACTGCTCCTGTAGTTTTGTTTAGTTTTTGTTGAATAGATAATTAAACAAGGTGAAAAAGGTAAGGACCAGATGATTCATGACCTCATTGGTAAAAACTTAATTGAAAGAACCTTGAAAGAAATAAATCTACAATGATATTTTTTGGAAAATGTAATTGCTCACACATTGTCCCCTTCTAAAAATATTCCAGTAAACAAGGTCAAATGGTGCAATGTTGTCTGAAATCAATAAGCTTCTCTCCTGGTGGGATTAAATCAATAGATCAATGTTGAAAAGATGAATCTATGTCATGACAATACAAACAGAAAATAGAATTTGGAAATACACTTTACTCCTCAGCACTATGAAATATTTTCATCATTTGCACCTGAAAACATGAAAGAGAACAACAATAGTATTTGATTCTCTGTCTGATAAAGCAGTTCCAGTATTGGTATGATTTGTATGTCTGGAAGTTATGTCCAAAAATGTAGAAGTCGTGGTGTCATTTTTTTCACTGGTGGCAGAATGGGTGCCTCGCACACAACACGATTTAAGCATTTTGAGAAGGACGAGTGAGCAGAAAAACAATTCATCGCATAGATCCATAACACCAGTCATGGTAACTGTATAATATATGTTTGTAAGGTAGCTTTTTGACGTCCCACAAGACTTTTGCAGTGATAAAAGACCGAGCAGGTGACACTGGTGGAGGGACTGTGAGGCAGAACAAAATTTTGATGTCAGGAAATTACTAATTTACCTGTTTGTAAAAAGAAAAACATATTTTCCATACACTTTGCAGAGTTTGCAGTGGAGGAGGCAGATGAGCTGCAGCACGATTTTCAGATAGCCAGTCAGTGGATTGAAGGCTGGCTTTGAGTTATTTTGGGTTTTGTTTCCTGCTTGCAAACTATAGACATACCAAAGGAAATGCTATTATCTCTGAACCCAATATATTGAAGCAAAATGTGGAAGTTTCCTGTTTGCAAACCTTCATGTTAGTGAAGTAGTGAGATAATGTGGCATCACACTTTCCTATCGATTTTACCACATATTGACATGGTGCTATTATGAGTTATTGCCATGACATACGCTGGCCTAATATGCATCATGATGTAATAAGTTTGGCATCATTGCAGTGACTCAGTCACTTTGTAACTTATTGCTGCGGTAATATAGTGACTGACATATTGGCATATCAACCATATCCCTTAATGACATGTTTGCATATTGGACCTAATGATGATTTAATGATGTTGGTTTGGTTGCAATGACATCCTGACACAGTTCTTAAACAATTACATAATATCCTAATCCTCTCATACTATAGTATGCTATATAAATATGCACCACTGACCTATGGCAACACATTAAAAATAACACATATGACATAATGTCATCACATCACAGTGTAAAATGTCATGTTTGAATTAAGTGATAGAATTATGGCTTGTTGGCATCATAGCATATACAGATAGAATGGCAGTCTGGCACATGCATGTAATTACATTATAACTGTGTTGCTTAAAACAAGTGTAATTACATTTCCTTGAGGCGTCTGTTTCACTGCACCCCTTCAGTATTTAGACAGCTAGATACTGGTAGATTGATGGCAGCATTCTAAAACATCCAAAAACACGTTTAGCCAGACTTTTTAGTAAGTAAGCAAATCAACAAAAAGTTAAAAATGTAGTTTACTTTTTTTGTGCGTGTGTTCCTTTATCTCAAATCTAATTACAGATTTAAATTGCAACTATTTGTTGCAGCTTCACTCTGCTTTTCTATTCTCCATGCTCCAGTTTCTGATTGACAACAAATGAAAATACGAGAAACAAAAACATAAATCAGATGGTGTAACTAGTAAATAAGGTTTTTGCAGAGTTCAGACTTGACATAAAAGACCTCGTCCTTCATCTAATCTTCCCTTTTAAACATCAAACTTATGCAAAAAAAAAAAAAAGAATTGCTTGACTATGAAGTCGTTATTTTTATGCTCACTAATGAAAATGTTTTGAATCTCTTTGCTCCTCTGCCAGTGGCGTTGTTTTTTTCCTCTTTGCTCTCTGATTATAGAACTTTATAAATTGGGTGAGATTTTGAATCCTTAGCTTATTGCATGCCTGTAGCCATGCATTTTCTTTACTTTCCTATCTTGTCCTCTTTCTCCTGACAGTTTCTTTTTTTTGCAACTGCAAAGATGCAATTCACTTTATATGCTGTTATGCTGAATAGGTGCTGATGTATGTTGAAAATGGTTTTGCAGGTGTCTTGTCAAAATGTGCAGTGGATAGGCAGTAACACAATTCTGTTTAATATGCTATCAATCAAGCAGTAGATCTCAGTTTGTACATACAGTATTATGAGCCTCCTGGTCCCCAGACTATCTCAACACTGCTGGCGTTTAGCTGCTCTCTTGTCCTCCAACAGTGTGTCCCTGTTGTCTGTTTGTCTGTTTAATATGCAAAGGCGGTCATTCAGGGAGTCATTTTGGACCAGTGTAAACGAATTGGCAACAATGATTAGCTGGAGCTGCAGAGGAAGTGTCCATCGTCATGTTAGTGCTTTTGGAGACCATCGCTTCTCCCTCAGGTCATCTTGCTTCAGCTTTCTCAGTCAGGAGTAAGACTCGTTTCTGAAACACCCAAACAGCACTGCAGTAAATAGACTGTAAGTGGAGTTACTTAATGGGAGATTTTGCATGCTTAATTGCATGTATGGATTGAAGGTCCATTAAAAGACATCAGAGTACACCATACAGTTTGAATATACACAAGATGGATTGATCGATTAACTTCCTGGCTTTTCTGTCTGAAGTAATTAAGAACAAAAAGTGAATACCTTTTTTATTTATTTATTTTTTTTTTAAATATATAAAGCTAAAAAATAAAGCATTAACAGTGTCCAGTTTCTGATTCTGGACATCTGTTTTGCTTGTTCAGTGTATGCAAGCCTGCTTCAGGGTGGCACCACAGGAGTCCTGTGGGAAATACCAAGCTTATTTATTGGAGCCTTTTTAGCCCCAGCTCAATAGCAGCGGTCTGATGGCTGGGGTACAGAGGGACTATCTGGCAGAGGAGGAGGTGGAGGAGGAGCTGGGCCTGGCGTCAGCTCCACTGACAAGCTCTTATTTACCGTCCAGA
Source organism: Melanotaenia boesemani (assembly GCF_017639745.1). NCBI lineage: Eukaryota > Metazoa > Chordata > Actinopteri > Atheriniformes > Melanotaeniidae > Melanotaenia > Melanotaenia boesemani. Next base: position 29,739,585 of record NC_055692.1, read on the forward strand.
TCTATGACTCATTTTATGTACCTAATCGTAAAGCACTGAGATTTATTGGAGGTAACGGGACAGTGGGGAATACCCCAGGAGACTGGCAGATCCAGCCCCCTCTCCCTCCCATGATCCTCTGGTCAGGCTTCAGGTTCACTCTACCTGGTCCAGCATGCCTGCATCTTCTGGGAAAACGGAGAGTGTTGCAGCCCAGATGAAGAAGTCCATAATTCTGCCATGTATGGACAGCTGATAGCTCATCTAATAAAGAAGAGGGTCATAAAAATTGGATAGGCTAATGGATGACTCTGTAAGGATTAATAACGGCTTACCAGGCTGGTGCAGTGACCTCTTGCAGGGCTAGCAATGCACTATGAAACTGGAGCACCTCTGTGTCGAGTAGCAAACAAACAGTGGCTAGCACCACTGACTCGCCCACACAGAGCTCAGGTGAGTCAGTAGCACTCAAGTAACCTTAACAACAACAACTTGTACAGAAATGTGCTACAATCACGAGAGATAAAGCATCTCAAGAAGTCCAGTCACCTTTATTCAAGCCTTTAGGATTACTCACACAGATTTTGACACATTTGTAGCAATTTATGTTTTAGTTTAACCAAATTCAGGTTTGTGAAGTACAGCTGAATTTTGTGGATTTATGAATAATGGATGAGCTTCTGGAAGGAAAAAATCTTGACATCCTCACTTACCATCATTTTTTTTCTCATGTCTGCCACTCCAGTAATGGCAAAGGGGGAACAAAAACAAGAAGGTATTGTAATGCTGTCTTTGTTCTGACAGGAGCCTGTTTTATATTCCTGCCGAAATTGAAATTAAACTTTCATTGTTGTGCATGCTGTTTAATCCAATAACGATCTGATGTAACAAACTGCCGCAATATCTCTCAGCATACTTAATCGGAGCGGACTTAGCCCTGTCACTTTATATTAACCTCTGCAGCAACAAGAGAAGGGCTTCACTAATCTGCCATTGTGGGGTTTGGCAGTGTGTAGCTGGTGCAAAACAGATTTGGCAGCAAGTGCAAAAGTAAAGGCTTTATAATGACAGCGGGGCCTCTCTGCTATTTGAGCTAATAATGTCAAAACCTAATAATGCTGTGGTCCTTGGTATTAGACAGGCGGTGAATGAGTGGGAATGGTGGTAATGTGGAAGAGGATTTTGGAGGGTGGGTTGGGTTCAGCCACTCCACCTCTCCTCATTATGTCACTCACTTTTTGAATTGGAAATTAGGAAACAGTCTAAACCCTAATGTGCCCACAAACCCAACTTGTCTTCTATTAACCCTTAAAACTCGCTAGCACCTGGAGCAGTATAGCTTATTATTGTCAACAATTTCCCAGGAGCGGTAGTGTGTAAATCTTTGGGGTAAATTGTGATTGATAACTTACTCCTAAGGTGATCTATAGAAGTTTTCCAGGTATTTATATCCCGTCCAGGAAGATGACCATCCAGCTGCAAAATGTAGTGTTTATTCAGAGACTTTATTTGGTAAATCCACATTGACTGATCTATGATATCATGATTTATTTATTATAGTTTTGTGATTGACTCAGAAATTATGATAAAGCCACTTCCTGTCAAGTCGCTGACTATTTAGGAACAGGCAAAGATCAACAAGCGAGCAGAAAGTTCAATGTCTGTCTGAAAAGAACCAAAATAATTGTCCTCTATGGCTGGAATAAACAGAGGAAATGTTTTCAATGCACAATAGTACCATAAATGAGATGAGTTGGTTTTGTCAGGGTAGTAGGTACATAGTGACATAAATAACTGTAAATAGCAGAAAATGCCTGAAGGAAAATCTGTTAATATGCAAATAGTTGCTGTGTGTGTTTGTTTCAATGCCAATACTTTTCTCCTAAAAGCCAGGATTTGAGAGAATGAGATGCAGATAAGAAAATTCTTGGTCACTTTTGATCTGTGTGCTATTTCTACAAAGTTCTGTAGCCTCATAATCTGACAACTGAGGCTGCTCTGAAAAAATAATGTCTGCTTGTGGACTGTGCTTAAAAGGGTTGAGGTTGGACATGCATTTGTACATAAATAAATAAATCAAGCGCACCAATTATAGCAATGGCTTGGAGCTTCAAGAGTTAAAAATGTATAGTTATGAGGATGTTGGGTGCATCAGGAAGCATCCGTGCAAGTTTGGATGAACAGAGTGGCCTCACACAGCTCAGCAAGCAGCATCTGCAGCGTCATCAAAGCACTTGACTCCCCTGGTCCCCCTTAACGCAGCCTTGTAACTTAAAACAAAAAGCTGATTGGTTGCTCTCTCTGCCTCCCCTCATCCTCTCTGCTGTGGATGAGGACTCAGCCAGGGATTTAAAATAGCAGTTATTTCTCATGTGCTATGCCATTTTGTCAGTTTGACTGTTCCACTTGTTCAGTGCTTTTTTGACTTGTTGAGCTTGAGGGGATGCGAGTGCCATTTCGCAGCCAGATCTGAGTTGTGTTGATTGAATTAGACAAAGTCGGAAGATAATTAAGAACCGCAAGGCGCTGCAAAACTGTCTGCTTCCAAACTGGTGAAAATGAGACGCTGCCACATCAATGAGCTAGCTGGCTCTGCTTGATGTCAGTGGTGGGTTATATCAGTTGACATCCTTACCTCCAAGTGCTGGAGCCAGTTTCCTCCTTTTCCCTTTAATGTTCCTCCAAATATGATTAATCTCAAGCAGTAAAACCGTTGCTTCTGACAGCGAACCACATTTGCACAGCTTTGTTTCTTTCTTGCTAGTAATATTAGCCTTGTCCACCAAGTGTAGTTTATGGCATAAGCAGAACCCCAAAGAGATGTGTCTGGGAGTCAAATGAAATCATTGCTTGGCTTATAACATCTCTCACAGGCTACTTAACCCGTGATTCAGTAGATCCATGAGCTTGACATTTTTATGTGTTTTTGCAAGTTGATAGTGGTCTAACTCCATAGTTTAAATTTAATTTTTAAATCATTGACTAAGAAACACTTTTTATCATTGAAGTATTTAAGTTTTCAAGAAAATCCTGTATGAAATGAGTGATTGTAGGGTCAGGCAGTCAGCTCTATCTGCTGATGTGCTGGCACATATCAACCTATTTCTCTTTTACCCATTTTATTTTTCCTCCTGTTTTTACGAGCGCCTGCCAGGTTGGTGTTTCTCTTTCATTGTTGCTGGATAGGTAATGTAGCTGTGAGGTTAATGTTGAGAATCGTATAGCTTCGGCACAATAAAACTGACACAGTGAGACCTGGAGAAGTATGTTTATTGTTGCACCTAGCTGTGTGTCTGCTTTTGTGTTTGTGTAAGCCTGAATGTGGAAAAGGGTTAAGTCTTAATGCCTGCACCCCCAACCACCACCTTAAACACACCTAAAAGGGGCTGGACTGCAGGCTAGGAGGCTGGGAGTGCAGGGTGTCAAAGGCTAATTTTCGTAGCCACTCACAGGCGCTCATCTCTCACTGTGAAGTGGCAAGCGTGGCAAGTGGCTTGCATGTTGTCATGGATACTAAAGCATGGGACCCCAGAGATGGGGAGCGGGGGACGAATTGCTGCCCTGTCTATAGGATTCCTGTCAGCTCCGGCCTGATAGATGGCATTGATGGATCATTTGTCATACTGTAATTGTTCTCAGCAAACATAGAATACCCACTAGTATAAACAGTAGTGTGCCGCAGGGCTAATAAAGCGGGGAAATGGAAAGGAATTCACTGATCCACTGCCTCTTTCACTTTAAGAGACAATGGCTCTGTTGTCCGGGCAAGGCGGTCTTATTAGAGCTGTGAAGGCTGAGGAAAAAGCCCGGCTGAGAGAATAAAACAAGGCAATCATAAAGCAAACGGCAGTCACTTCTCTGTATCGATGTGCCTAGGCGGGGGTAGGTCTGTGAGAAGTGTTGACAGCTGAGGGAACAACAGGAGTAGGTCTAGGAGTGATTCGTTTTCTCCCCCTCTCTATTTGGCCAGTGAAAGTAAGGGAGAATGCTTGTCTAAGATAACAAATACAGCACAAGTGCAGATGCATAGCTGAGACTAGAAGCTCTATCTGCCAGGCTCTGAGATAGTCAGACGCCTGAGCTGGGTACAAATGACTCTGGGTACAAAGGTAGTATTTGTTCACCCTTGTTTTTGTATGGGTTTTGTGTCTTTGCTGTTACTACTGGGACTGACCCAATGCCATTTTTCTCCTCTGTCCCATTGTCTGTTTTTAGAGCTGCTCACAAAGTGTTGAGGTATGTGGGGGACATGACCTGCCAAGAGAAATAAGCTGAGGTCTACTCCAACTTTAATTAGTTTAAAGAAAAAAACTGAAATACTTTTTAGAGTCACAGAATAGAAGTGATGGCAGAGAGCCAGGGCACCAGCTGGACACTAGTTCAGAAATCTCAGCAGAGCCCAGAGTTTCACATCAGCCGTACCATCCTGGATGATTGACTTCATCAAATTAGATCAAACTTTTCAGATGCCCACTCTCTCCCTCTCTCATTTATCTCACTTCACACTTATCCAGGGAGCATGTTTGTCTCTGGATCCCAGCTGTAAGCATTTTCATGCAGGAGGCGGTCGGTCGGTGAAGGATGTGTTGACTAATGTGTGTGTTGGAGGGAGGCCCGCGTCCTGCTTGCCCACCGATGTTGGTCCTGGCACTCGTCATTGAGCACCTTGCCCTTCTGACTGTACCTGACACACTGTGACGCCTGGAGCACTTTAGGTTGACCTGGCTGCTCACCTCCTGCCTGATGGACAGATTAAAGGACCATTAAGCATAATTACTGTTTCAGCTGAAGAGGCCAACTTATCCTGTCAGAAAATGTTACAAATTGCTGCACCTCTGGCCTGTGCATTGCTCTTAAATTCAGAATTTTGTTTTACATGTCCGCTTTTTTCATTGTTAACGACTTTTGGCTTTGAAAATATGAATGTGTTTGAGGAGCATTGAGAAGACTTCAAATGAAGTATTAAATTAAGGTTTGCTTTCCAGGTATTGTAAAACTGTCACTAAGCCAATCAAAGTGAGTGTGATGGCTGTGGAGAGGACTGTGAGGGGTCAGTGATGGGATCTGGAGTGGAGCTGTGTGAGCGTGTGCTCTGTTGCGCTGTCTGTGTGATTATGTAAAATGTGATGAGGTGCTTTAGCATGGGCTGGCTGTTGTCGTGGTCTTGCCAGCTTCAGAGGGCCTGTTGCCAGTTTTACATATTTTTGCACAGAACTTGCAGCAGTGACTTTTAACGTTTTTAATGCTCCGTGCACCCATAAGGAAACTAACACTGCAGCCCCAGGGAAATTGGTCAATAGCATCGTCCAAGTTGGAGGCCCTGTCAGCAGACAGAGGTTTCCCATTTATTTGACATCAGCACTGATGTTTATTATGAGATCTCCTTTTACTAAAACATGCCCCTCTTTCGCCCCTTCTCATTATCATTTGGACGATTATTACACCCATGGTGAGAACAAACAGTTTCCTTACTTAATAATTCACATCACTTTCATCTGATGCTCAGTAACCATGGGCAATTTAGTAGTTGAATAATTTTGTGAAAAATTCATTTATTATCGCTGCGCGTTATGAATCTGGAGAGATGGAGAGTGGAGTAGTGCAGGATTTTAAATTGCGTCTGTGGAGCGAGGGATCCAAGGGTAGGTAATGTGTTCTAATGTTCTCAGCCATATGCATTGTTTTCAGGGCTCATCGGTTTTACATCGATTCCCACTGAAGTGTTTAATTGCATCATGAATATGATCTAATTCTGTCCTTTTTACTGAAACTGGAGCACTCTCTGCAAATGATGTACGGCCTTGACAGCACCACATCAGGATGTATTTTATATGGAATGTAAATTATAGTGTTAAATTAGCCTGGAAAGATAACTAGCTGGCACGGGGGAATGGACTCAACAGTTTAATTTAGTGTCAAAAGGCCGTGAAGGGATAAATCACCTCTCTCTCCTTTCTCTACTATGCCATATTAGGCTTTAATCATTCTGCTTTTCTTGTAATGTCACTTGTGTCTCACTGCAGTCTTAAGAGCTCTTGAAAACTGTTCTGCATTTCATGTGAAAGTACTTTGGTTGAAGCAAATACAAAGACAGTGTTTCTGCTTTTACAGTTTTTCCAGTAACACAATCACCATAACTTTCCAAAGAGAGCTAAAGACATGAAAATCACTTTCTTTTAACTCTCTGCAGGGCAAATGCAGTTTAATCAATTCTTGACGAGAGCCCCCTGTACAGGGGACAGCATGACATATTTACAGTACAGAAGATCTTTGCATGTGCTAGAAAGCACCAGTTGTAACATGTAGCACAACAAAATCATGGGGAGAAACTTTGCTACAAGACTCTACAAAGCATTGACATAAAGACAAAACAATAAACTCCAAATAATTAAATGGTAATGTAACAAAACATGGGAACACCACTGTCACTTCTGCTAATTTCTCCACTTCAAGCAAACTCATCAATGAGGCGTCACATGAAAGCTGAGACTGATGATTATAAAGATGTCTGTCTCATCACTGTGGGACAAAATTCTGAGCTTGCAGCCAAAGATTAGAAAAAAAATGATAAAACCATAAAGCACGTCTTAGATTTGGTGTTTTGTGGTTAAAAGTTTATTTCACCTCAAAAATAACTAGTTTCCATGAAGATGATGGGTGTTCTATAGTGAAGCATTTACTCTTCCCATGACAGTGTCTCTCAGTCCTTGTCCTCAGGGACCACTACCCTGCATGTTTTAGAGGTGTCCATCTTTAACACACCTGACTAAAATGAATGGCTTGTTAGCAGGCTTGCAAAAAACTTGACAAGCAGTTCAGTTAATCTGAATCAGGTGTACTGGAGTTGGAAAGAACTAAAACATGCAGGGCAGTGGTCCCTGAGGACCAGGATTGAGGAACACCATCCTATGATATACTGTTTTGGGGTTCACTTCGTTCTGGATCCTCATGGGGTTTCTAAGGTGAATTTGGGGGCTATCCCTCAATTCTACTGACTCTAAACATTGATAGCGGTGTCCATCAGCATCGGCTGATGGCCTCCTGAGATATTTACCTGTGTAACACCTCTATTAAAACATCTGGAAAACTGCTCAGGTTCGCTTTTTTTAGCTTCTATTTTTTCACAGTTTCTCATCAAACATTACTTTACTCATTCCTACATGAACTGGGCTGCTATACTCTGGTTTTCACTGGAAGTAATGTGGTTTTCTTTAAGGAGAAGATAACCATTTAAATGTTCTACTATGTTTGAGGTAAATTTACTCTGACACAGTAACACGTCTTGATCCTGACACCTCTGTGGTAATCTCACATGTCTCAGCTTTCTTTTGAGACCAAGGTTATACATATAACCCTTCTAGTTGCAAAGATATACTGAATTTATGTTGGGTACATCATTTTAGACAGAAGGCCGAAAAAAATGGGCCTCATCAAAAGCAGGTTAAAGAACTCTGCAATGCAGGGTGTGATTGCAGAGTCTGCATGTGGGGTATTCATAAAAACAGATGAAAGCCATTAGGTAGAGTCTGGTTTATAAGAAGGACCTCTCCCCATTTCCTGTCCTCAAGGCTGGAGTGTTTGTCTGAGTGGCCCCGCCATTATCCAGAGCAACCCAAGTGGGCTGCTGTGCCTGGTAGCAGCCCTCTCACCGCCTGATCTTTGTAGTATGATTGTTTCCTAGAAGAAACCACCTGGCCAAAATCTGGTCGCTTTAATGTGAGAACTCACATGGCTTTGTGTTCCCAGAGTCCTCGCTGTGAATTGATGTTCAGTCTAATGCACTTATCATCTGCCTGGTGGGATGAGGGGGTCATGGAAGAGCTGAAGTGGCAAGATGCTCTAAGGTGACACAAATATCTCCAGCATTTCTACAATGTCATATGTGCAGCTAGTATTAGCCACAAATAAATCTACTCTCTGCTGCTGGACCAGGGCTCCCACTCCCCCCATTGCTCTATGAATTCCTCCCACTGTACTTCTGATTTTGACAGCTCTGTGGAGAAAAGAGCCCTTAAAGTATCAAGTGGGGCTCTAGTTGTTTTCCTTGTTGTTTTGCTCTCTTAGGAGGGGGTTAGTGTGGGCTTTGGGGAAGAATTGGTATGTTAAATGAGCTATGGGAGGTCTGCCTTTTTGAGTGAGGTGGGGGAGTTCAGTAAGACGAGAATTGCTGCATTGGGTGTTTGAGGCAGCTGTGTGAAGTCATTTTCCGGGAGTGCAAGCGGGAGAGAGGTGTGGATTAGGCAGCGCCTCTGAGCCGGAACAAGTATGTCTGGGAAGGGATGAAGGCTACAAACCATAGATCTAATTCCTGTTCACGCTGCTAGACAGCAGAGACGCTCACACATAGCCAGTGTGAATTAGGCCCATTTGCTCCCTCTCAGTCTGAAGCGAGTGGAAACAGGAGCAGACAGGGAGAAGTTGACAGACTCCTCACATCCTGCCCTCGTTCCCGACTCCCTGCACAGTTTCCAGCCCACCTCTAAAAGCTTTCCTTCAGCTCACACTCATTTTTTATTGTTTCTCCTGCTGCAGGTCTTTATTATTGCTGACATTAACATGAACAAACTGCAAAAACAAGTTCCACTGTAATCCTTTGAGGAAGGGCATTACACTGGCAGTGCAGAAAAATGTTTGCACCTGTGGCCCCATCGATTGCGTGCTTGAAACTCCAATGCGCCGAAGTTCATGTCTTTTTAATGTGTATAATGCTTTGCCTCAGGTCATGCGATTGCCCTGAGGTTAAGGAAGGTTCATGAGGGGGTGCACAGCGGTGGATTAGCGGACTCGCTGTTCACCCCTTCCTTGTAAACGCAGCTTCCTCTCTCTGTTCTCCAAACCTTTCGCCCTCTTGTCAGCACACAAACACTTGGCCCCAGAGCCATGCTGTGTAGGAACTGAGATCAATGGGTCTGACCCAAATACGCTGTCCCTCTGCCTAATTGTAATTGGACATAGTTTGCTTGTGGGTCATCCACATATTGGGTTGGACAGGAAGGATGGGATGTTCCATTCAACATGTAAAAAAGACGTTCAAGTGTCTGTAGGCTGTGTGGCAGTAAAGTGTGAACTGTATTTTTTGCTTTTCCTCTCAGTTCCACCACTATTATAACACTTGATTCAGCGAACCAGCAAAAATCAATCAGATTGCTTTAGTTATTAAGGTTGGTTTTAGAGTGCTGCTAGTTGTGAGGAAGGATGGAGATGTTGGTGTAAGGGCCCTTCCCACTGTACATGTCTCTCCCATCACAAGCCTTCTGCACCCTGTGTGCCCCGTAATGAGTTGTATTACATGCTCTGTGGTGGGAATGTCTTGTGTTGGGGAGGGACTGTATTCAGTGTTAGTACTGCGATTGCAGGAAAAGGCTCTTTGTGTGTCTTTGAGATGCACTCAGTTGAAGCAGTGTGCACCCAGTGAAGCTGATGAGGAGAGAGCGAGTCCTTTGAGGAACATGTGGATGCCTGGCAGGCAGTGAAACACTGTACGGTTGTGTGCACTTATGCGTAGACATGTGTCCAACTGTGTGTCTGCAACTATGTGTTTGTTGCAGAAGGGGTAGATCACAAAAAATTGGGCTGCAGAGCTGGATGTGAGTTGACTTACTCGTGGATACTTGGTTTACTTATTCCACATTTTCAAATGGCTTTCCAAGAGGTAGTGTAACTTACATTATAAGAATGATAATCTACTCCAATCGGCTCATTCATCACTTGAGCTGCTCATTGTGACCTCTTCTGAGGACTGGTGCGAGGCCTAGCTGTGGGCTAAGTGATTTTGTGAAGCAGCATCATGGGGCTCAGGTCTTATTCCTTTTTGTAGGAATGCATTTTCTACTAAGGTGGCAACAAACTGCATTTGCACTTAAAACATATTCTGTAATCTTCTGTTATTTTACATACAAATTGCATCCTGGGCGATGCATTCATCATTGCTCATATCCAGCCCACTGTTAAATGAAAAATGTATCTGAGATGAATAATGGATCCCTCCATAGTATAATTTTGTGTTTCTTGAATATAGTCGAGAGTTCCTCCTCCACTATATCCTCTAAATTTCTTCCCCCTTGCTTGGATGAAGTTTTAGATATGAAGAAAAATAGCTTATTTACCCTAGTTATTGTTTACCTGCGAGTCTTTACAATATAAACAAATTTCAAGACTCAGAATATGTGCAGTTTATTGACAAAAATAGCACACTGCCGTTGTGAATCATGGTGCGGCAACCTTAGGAAGCTTCACATCTAAGTACCAGTCAATCATGATCATGTAGCATACCTTGTAGAATCTTGTAGTGTGTTTAGTTTGGTTGGAAGATGATGGGTTTGTAGCTAGCTGTCATACACAGGTGCTGCTGTAGAAGCAGTGTTGGGGGGGTTTCCACTGGGGGCTATAGATGGGCAGCCTTGTGTGAAGCTGGGAGAATTGAGGTTGAGTAGCCGAGCCCTTTGTCTTTATCTCTAATTACATGGTGAGGCTTGGGGAGATTGGGCAGAACTGTAAACCCCCTACAGATAGCTGGGTGGCCCCCCTGGCTGTTACACAGCAGGGCTTGAGGGTGTGAAGCAGAACCAAGTCTGGTGGGGATCTAATCCCACAACAGATTTTATCCCCGGGGAGCTCCTTGTGTTCTTTCCTCTTCACATCAGCTTTCCAACCCACCGCTGTGGGAGAAGCACGCCAAGGCTCTAGCAGCCCACTCTGTCGTGCTCTACTTGCTCCTGTCGGTTTATGTCGTCCCTAAAGTTTTCCAGGCTGTCCTGGGAGACATCCTGACACAGAGTTGCAGATGGGAAGCACTGGACCGAGGCAGCTGGTGTCACAGTGTGGATTGGAATTCACTGTTGGGATAAAATATGAAACAAATATGTCATTACACATATGTTTTCCACAGTTTGTTCATCCAGCTGTTTCCTTCCTCACCCCCCCTCCCGACTCCCCCTTTGCTGTACAGTATATAATAGACCTGAGTAGGGTTGACTAATAAAAATTATTTCATTATCTGCCCCATTGTGACCCATTTTTCTTTGAATGGGTGTATCTACTTACAAGCATTGTCCTCCTTAGCCATTGCTTCAGGGTTGTAGTGTTTATACTTTGTTGTTTTGATGAAATGAGGCAACACTATCATAAGACAGCCCAGATGATGCTTCACTACAAATGAAGGCAGGATTTTTTTTCTCAGTCCGATAACTGTCCTTTTGATTCTTTTGCAAGTTTAATCTGCAGAAATCAATAGAAGGATGCATGTTGGGCTTGGGAGTCAACAGCAGCCGTGTTTGATGGGTAAACGGACAGCCAAATGGATGATGTGGGAGAGCATTCATCTTTCTTTAGGCAAATTGGGCTGCTAGGACCTGACTAATTGATTGATTGCATTACTTGCTGATACAATCAAAGCCTGGCCTGATTTATGGCGATAAATCGATTGATTAATAAGGTTTTCCGTGATGGGGTTGGTCCGTGATGGTGGTGCAAAGTGGGGGAAGACACCTCCAAGTCACACATCCGTCTTGGAGCAGTCAGCCTTGTTGGTTTAATGTAGTAATGAGAAAGGTCTGATCCCCCTAGCTGACATTTAGAAAGAGCCGGCTGGCTGTGACCTGCTCCCTAGATTAACCTCCACTTGTTCTCATAAGGACCTCTGATATTAAAAGATTGGAAGCAGCGTCAGCTATCAGGGAAAATAAAAAATGAAGACTGACTTTTGTCAGTTCACCATTTGCATACAGAGAAGCAGCAAAAATCAATTACACATTCCAGAGTAAATAAAAACACACATGTTGAGCAGCATAATGTGAAGGCTTCTTGTTGACTTTTTCCAGATTACATTTAGTCGAGTATTGAAATGCTGATTTACAGCAAGATGGAGTCCATTCCCCGCTCTCGCCTGCCTGTCTGCCTGCCTCTTCAGAATATGAAATGGAAGTTAAACACTGTGAATCTCCAGTGTGAGGAGGAGGGCTCTGGACGTGTGGGCAGTGTAGCATCAAATAGATTGTGTTTCCTCCCGTGTAAACGCCTAATGTGTGCCGAGCGCTCTGACACAGATGAATGTAAGGAATTTGCTGTAAAGACTTTACGGCCCTTTTGAGAGACATGGCTGGAAACTGGTAGCTTGGAACTTGTTCCACGCCCCCCTGAACACACGTCCACACACATGCACGTACACACGCGCTGTCACAAATGCTTACACATGCACACACGTCAAGGCACATGGCCCTCCAAGGAGAGTAGCTACATCAAACTGGTGGAGCTTGTGTGGACATCTGGGATACTTTTTATTTGCTTTGGGTCAGGAATGGCGGCCCTGATGATGTGATGAGAATCATCTTGCAGACCCACGCCGCACTGTGCGCTCTGTTATGGCAGCAAATAATCCTGGTGATTGTCTTGACCAGGCTCATCATTTAATATGTGAGCGATACCTTCTGCTGCACAGCAGAGTAAATTATGAAATAATTCATGGATAAAACGCTCTTTCAAGTGGCTGTTCCTCTTCTGCAGCAGTAGAAGTTGTCTTCCAGATCTTGGAGCCCGTTGCGATGGCGCTCAGAGCTCCCGGCTGCTTGTTGTCAGCACCGCTTTTATTCCCACTCTCACCGCTCTATTTAGATTTATTTATATTTGGTTCAAATACGGTAAAATGAGTGTGCGACAGAAAGAGGGAGGGTAAAAAAGTGTTCCATCTTTCTCAGACAGGTGGCCCAGGTTTATGTCGCCAGGCCCCAGGGGCCCTGCTAACTGAGTCTGAGTGAGAGGTGGGACCCAACTCTCAGCGCTACACAGGTGGTGTGAAATGCAGCCCTCTTTCCACACCTGAAATATTCAGATTCTTCCAGCAGAGTCGCTTTGATCTTGCTGCAATCGACAAGGGAAAACGGAGAGAGTAGGGGGGGAGAAAACAACAAAAACAAGAGGAAGAGCAGCACACCTGAGAGCGAACAGATTGACATTTCTTAAGAGAGAATAAACAATCGCAGGTTAGCTATGTTGCATCTCTGCAGCTCGTCGTTTCAGGTGAAAGTGGGCCATCGCAGAGATGGCTGCATCTATGGAGCTATCCTCCTCTCTTAGCTGGCAGACCTCAATGGTGGAGCTTCACAGGAAGGAGTCTCCTGCAGGGCGATCCTCTTCTCCCACTTTGAAAGATTATTAAAAACAAGAAAACAAACCATGTCCCCAATTTGATTGTTTTTCAGGTTTGACTCTGTTGCTGCCTTCTCAGTTTTACTTTAGCGTTCTGTCTTTCTTCTTTGCTGTTGTGAAACCACACTGTTGCGTTTTTGTCTGAGCTGATCATCTGGCAGACCAGGGTTATCGTGTCGTCTCTCAGGTTTCAACCCACCAGTCTGCTAATGAATCATAGGAGCGTGTAATTAGTCACCCTGCATGTACCACACAATGACAATAGACATCCTGATTGTAACCACAGAGTTTGAAAGGAGCGGAACAATGGTCGGCCTTAATGATGATATAAGGTGTTGTAATTGGCCTTCGTTTGGAGCATTCAGTCATAGACTGTAATTTGAAGTTTCTAATTGGAGGACATTTAAAGTTATTCATTGGATTTAAAGAGTATACTGGATAGCTTGAAAGTGCAGCAATAAGATGTTTTTGTGATGTTTCCTGATACTATTTTGAACCAGACTTGACAATAAATTAAATAAAAACCTCCTCGACCATACAAAGATGTGTTACCGGTACATTAGCAAAAAGTAAAAATGTGTGCATGCGTGTCCGTGTATGCATGTTGGAATTAAAGAGAGAGAACTGTTGACAAGTAGGCTGTGCTCCAGTGCATCAGGCGCCAAAAACCCTCTAAATGAAGCAGGGTATGACGAATAATGGCTGACAACACCAGTCACACCTTTTGCTGCTGATTGTAACGCTCACACGCTTCTCCTTCCTTTTGTAAGATTTAGCATGCTGTTTGAAGACAGCCTGACTGACTGGGGATTAATTATTTTGGATGATTTATCAGACTTTTCAGTCCACAGTTTCAAGAGGTGTCAAAATAAAATGTGGTTTTCCTTGCTGGTAAGTTCTTGTAACCTATAAACGTCCTACAGATTTCTGAACTGTGCAGTCAGGACTGCAGAGTGGACAGGTGCAGACTGTGCATGTTATCTGTAGATGTGGGGTGGCAGAACCTCACAAGGGGTCAGAAGACAAATCAGAGGCAATCATCAGAGGAGGGAAGCAGGAAAAAACCCATTTACAGCATGTTTATCTTTCAGTTTTTAGTGGCAGTCTGATCGGAAACAGCCTCAGAGTAGCTGTGGATCAGTCCACCAGTGAAAAATATATAAAACTTGTAGAAATCAATATCAGCTGTCATTTTTTGTTTATTATATCTGCCGCAGGAATTGCTCTAAATCATTTAAATGAGGTAATCTTTACTCATGTGGCTCTTATAGCTCAAAGCACAGTCACAGAATGAGATGCAGTCAGAATTTGACCCCGGCATGGTGTGGTCTAACAGCGCTGGGATGATGCTGTGAATTGAGCAGCTCCAGTGATCTGATGGAGAGTGAAAGTGAAGGAGGTAAACAGATGGAGGAAGATACCAGGTGATTGCAGCCCTCCAGTGTTCCCCTGTCAAAAGCTACATGCTCAGATTGCGCTCAGAGTACGGGGTCACATAGGTCAGAGGTTCCTCCCACCCTCGCTCTGTCTGCACGGCCGAACACACACCAAAGATCTGTCTGCACGGCCTAACACACACCAAAGATCTGTCTGTGTTATGCTTTTAACTGATGCTCAGTCCAGGGAGGCCAGATAAGAATTCATTTTGGATCTTTGCGATGGACAGGCACCAGCGTACACCTTTCCATCTCTGCATCCTCCCTCAGCGACTAAGGTGGAGGGGTTGCCAGTAATAATGTTAAGGTCAGACTACACTGCAGCGATTGGAACCATTGATTGTGGCTATTTGATTTATTGATCAGTACGCCCTCTCAAATGTGGCGTCTGAGATGCGGCGCTAATCTCAGGCAGCTAGAGACAATCTTGTGCCTCACAGAGAAAAGGGAGGCGATAAACAATGTATGAAAGGAAACTACACTTATCTTAATCACTGACTGGTCCATGCCCAGTCTTGCTGTAGCTCCTGTGTGTGAATGTCAGCGCATGTGTGCCTAACCACTCTTTTTGTGCAAGACCTTGCGTGCAAGTGTGTGTGTGTGCATTGATGTTGCATTGGTGTGTGTATGCAGTGGGGGTTGTGAGCCAGTACAGTCACCAGGCAGAACAGAGTGGATCTATAAATTGATGGAATTCAAAGCCTCCAGCATCGATTACCATTATAACAAACAGCAGCACACAGAATGTCTGATTATTTTTAGACAAAGATTCTGTGCTCTCAGCAGCAATTCTGCTGATGCTGTCACACTTTCAGACATCTGCCTATGATTGCAATTAGATGGGATACAAAAAGAAAAATAATACCCCATCTGCATTTTCCCCTCTCTCCTCCTCCTTCCTATTTTTTCCACTTTAATTTGTGCTCTCCAAGCCCAGTGAACACAATAGTGATTTTGACTCAGTCTACCTCATTGCAGTACCTTGGTAGTTTTTTTTCAGTTGTCAACATTTTCCAGCATGGGTTGTCTTTGTGAAAGGCCAAAAAATTGCTTGCGACTACAGATGTAATCAAGATGAGCTAGGTTTAATGAATCAATGTCAAATCTACTCAAACACAATACATTAGTGAGCCCTACATTTTTAGCAATAAAAAAAAAACTTCCACTTGCACATGTTCCAGCACATTTTTTGCTCTGATTTCTGTCAGGTGCTGCTGTCTTTGCTGGATTTGATTTTAAAGATTTATCTTTAAAAAAAAAATCCATTTCCTCTTTTCGTTAGTAGACATAACTTGCCTTCTATGATTTAAATGAAACCAAACAGTTTTGACAACCGGCTTAAGTCACAATGTTTTTTTTCTTTTTACATATTTGCTGCAACCTCCAATTTTTGTCGTGCTGCATCTCTGCCTGGACACATATAAAAAGTTCATGTACATTCAGTGGTTGCTACAAAATACCAAAACCTTTTTAATGCAGCATCAGATTATGCAAGGAGTCCACTACAGGGTTCAGTTTTGGTGAGAGTCGGAGGATGTGAGTCAAGGCTGCTCAGCAGGTCATTAACAGACTGACAGTAAGCTGCAGGTCTATCCTGCTAAAACCAGTTATTTTCTTTCTTGGTCTTTGTTTTTGAGTGTAGAGTCACCAAGATTGCTTTCCTCTGGTATATTGACTCGAGCACAACAGGACTTGTTCCATGCTCAAAATCCTCCTTTCCTGGCCCTCCAGCCCCAGTGACAGCTCCGCCCTCCCCAGGGGAAACTCATCAATTATAGCTGGATGTTTGACTGGCAGAGGCTTAATGACAGGAGCTCTGTATTGACTAGACTGCCACACACTGAAAATTTGGTCTCAGTCGTCCTTCTTAAAACCTGTCAAATGATTACTGAGAAGTTCCTCTTCACACAGCAAGTTAAAACTCTCCTTATCCTATTTTCAGGACAGCCTACATATTTATGTGAATGAGTTCATGAACGATGAAGCTCAACACAATGAAGGAGATAAGTAAATTCTAAATAAATCAGAAGTCTCAAAGGAGACCTAGTTGTGGGTTGAAATGGATCACATCTGATTAAGAAGGAAAGGAAAAATCTTCTTTAGTATCTTTTGCCTCTTGAGATGGCATTCCTATTACAGCAGGACTATATTGCAGAGTTCCTCCCATCATCAGTTTGAGCAAGACAACCAAAGTAGCAAACAGTCTGTTCTGCCTCACTTCTTTCCAGAAAGACAGGCAGTAGGTTTCATTTGATGGGCTGCTGCCCAGGCTCCCCTCCCTCATAATGGTCTAAAAACTACGGGGATGCTTTCAGAATAACCATGCCACAATCACGCCACAATGATTGCACTGCTTGGCTTGCATATTGCTCGAATATCCTCCAATATTCTCATCAGCTGAGCTGCAATGAAAGTAACCCAGCTCTACATAGAGGCCACTGAAGCACTGGCAGACTTAGAATCACCATACTGTTATATCTTAAGTACTTAGAAAATCCACTCAAAGTCACTTCTTCAGGAATTTTCTCTTGGCAAGATTAGCTGGTCTGGGGCCATTTGAATCTAGCAGAGGTTGGCCGGCTTCTCAAAACCCACTCTCTAATCTCCAGGAAGGCTCATCTCAAACGGACTGTAAGGACTAACAGGAATTTATAAAGTCCTGTCGTCTTATCCTGTAAGGCCATGGCCTTTTACAGTGACGGTACTATTCATAAGGAATGACACATTTTCTATGAACCAAACCTATGCTCAAGTATAGGGATATTTTTTATATATTAGGTTAATAAGTGCAGTGGCATCCAGAGTTTCTGGTGTAACCAATATCAGATAGCTGGGTCAGAATTTCCTGCTCCGTTAGGCTGATTATTAACTGAGTGCAGATAAATTTGAAGAAACTAATAAAAAGCTAGATATTCATCACATGTACTGTTTAACTGCATTCAGCTACAGCTCGCTCTTATAGATGCTACATGCTGATAATGCAGATGTTTTCTTTAGATATTATCCCTCCTTATCTGCTCTCATAAACCTGTGATAGTGCGCTTTAATGAAAGTGTTGATCCAAGATACTGCAACACGTGTTCAGTTGGTCAGTCACTTATAGGATACAGTAAAAAACCAAAACTTTGCATTAGTGGCTTATTTCTCACTGATCAGCCATAACATTAAAACCACTGAAAGGTTAAACAACTGCTCAAGTTACTATAATATGATATTCTGCTTAGAGGACCAAAACCAATATGACTTAAACACTACTACAATAGCCTTCCCCTGCAGGACAGTAGTGGTCTGCACAAAAACTGCTTTGGAACGGCTGGAAAAATACAGCAAACAGTCTGAGGCGTGACCTGGAGAGCTGGGAAAAAGAAGTCAAATTAAGATGTTTTCCTAAACCTAAACATGCAGCTTTTGTGCTTAAACCTAAACAGATAGGATCAGGCGTGTTACTTTAAATGATCTTGTTACAAAATGATAAACATGAATGACACGCAGCTGCAAGAAAACAAATGACAAAACACAAAAACAACTAAAATCGACAAAAACACTCTCAAAACTACATTTCTTTTCATTTTTCTTTCTCTTCATTTTTCTACTGCTCCAGAGTTCATTGTGTTATTTTGAACTCGCGGGTCAGAGATTACAGGGAGGCATGGTTTACTGCCAGTGGGAGCGGACGTGTCTTGCAGATTTTCCAGAAGATCAGATTTCAGATATTCAAAAATCATGTTTGGCCTAATGGTACAAATGTCTTTCTTAATTCTCGTGTCTTCATCCCATTCTAGACATTGGAAGTGATATACAGGTAAAAATAATGATCAATTATTTAAAAGGGATTAAATAAGATGAACAACAACAAAAATGGATGATTAGAAAGCAAAGCTATAAAATATTATAAAAGGAAGTAATGAGCTAAATAAACAACTAAATTACAATAGTGAGAAATTTATTAATATTGTCTTCATCTTAATGATTAATTTCTTTTCAACCTGAATAGCTTTTTGAGTATACATATTATAAATTATACACATTGTTTGCATATTATTGAATACAGAAAGCGCACATTAGCATAAAAGTGGGTTCATAGAAAAGTAAAACTTTGTCTTATATTAAATTGTTAATGTTGCTGATTCAAGACATCAACATAGCTCAGTTTAGTAAAAATGCAAAACATGTTTCAGAGTTCAGTTCTAAAGAGCTGCAGTCCTGCAGGTTTTAGAAGTTTCCCTGCTCCATCACACCTGATTCTAATGAAATAGATCCAACAACTTATTAAGTTCTGCTCAGATACTCATTTATTTGAATCAGGTGAAACAGGGAAAAATTTAAAACTAGCAGGATTGCAGCACTCTTGGATGAAGCTTGCCTCGCCCTGCCTTAGACTCGGTACACTCATTTCTACTCTCTGACTTCCCCGTCCAGGGACTTGAACCAGCAGCCCTTCAATTAACAGCCTGGTTCTCTGACCGACGTTCTGTCACTATCCCACGAGGCCGCTGCTGTTGAAGTTTCAGCCTTCCATTTTCTGTCTTTTTTTTTTTTTTTTTTTCCATGTGTGATGATTTATTAAATTGCCTTTAAGTAAGACTGCAGATTAATTAAAACACAGTCAATTTAATTTCCCGGCTTCATATATAAATTTGCAGTGGTAATTGAATCCCCTACTCCACTTTTTATATTGTTACCCAGCAGTTACAAGAGAAAGTCCTAATCAATTACTGACAATTGCAGTCAAAATGAAGAAAGGATGGATATACAGTTGTCTCTTCTATCCCTGCTCTGTACAGAGGAGCAGATGTTGAGTCTGTTTTGCTTTTTTTTTCTGTTTGCTGAAAGGGCCGGGAATTGGAGGAGTGATCGATAATATTGGATTTGCGGATGGCATGTGGTGCAGCTGAGTCCAGCATGAATGCAAGGTTCTGATGAAGGGCCTAGTACACAGACAGCTTTGAATAGTGGATCAGACATGTTGCCAGGGTGGAGCTCTCATTTAGCATAACACACGCATGTAAATAACCAGTGTGCGGAGACATTAATAGATTAGTGATCAGGGCTGTTGCAGCAAAAGGGTAATTTGGCTAAAACTATGCAGGCTGCTGTCGTGTATTGGAAATCCATGCAGGATCAATATAAGGATCGGTGCAGGTGAGGGGAGAGAGATTGAAAAGAGGCTGAAAATAGATCTGACCCGTGGTAATTACGCCAGCAGGCAAGGCCATTGTATGTTCGAATCAGGTCTTGGCCGGGCTTATAAAACAGCTCTTCATTTTAGAAGGAAGCTCTGTTTATTTGTTAGGGTGTTTGTCAGGTTATTGGGTCCCTACACGTGACTCACCCCCACCTCCTCCCCTCTTCCCTTCTCTCTCTCCGACTCTACCTCCTCCCTCTTGCCCCACTTGCTCTCTGGCGCTCTATAGCCGTTGCAAACGTATTGATTATTTCAAATACTGATTATCTAAAAGGCCTTCTGCTACTGTAGGCATTGGATTTATTTTGGCTTAATTATTTATGGGCCAGGGCTAGCTGTAAGTATTACTGCTGTGAGATCATGAAGGATTACATTGTTAATATTCAGCAGCGTATTTTTATTTATGTACACTTCAAGCTTTACTGGGGAGCGCTGGCAGGCTCCCTAAAGGGCAGTGTCTCTCCACTCTTCATCCTCTCACCCTTTCTGTCTGGTTTGTGTGTTTGCAGAGGGAGCTAAACTCTGTAGCGTCTGAGCTGGCGGGTCGACAAGAGGAGAGCGAACATTCCCACAAGCACCTGGTAGAGCTGAGCAGGGAGTTCAAGAGAAATGTCCCTGAGGTGAGTCTAGCACCGTGCCCCCCATTATCTCAGCTGTATGTGTCATTTTCCTCATCTTCACCTCAGCAGGTTCTGGCTGTCTACATCACTGCTGCCGCTGAAGCCCCCGGTGTATACTTTTTTTTAGAGATTTTATTTTTTTTATTTCTCCTTTTGTAAAATATCTGCATCAGTGAACTGTTTGTTTAAAGTGCACAAGTCAGGGATAGCCAGTCTTCTCCAGTAGCTCAGTTAATATTTAAATGCTGAGGCCTTGCAGTATTAGCCTCTGGCTGGGAGAAATGGGAGGCCAGGGGGCTCATTTACAAAAGGTAAGCATGACTTTGGTGCTTAAATTCAGCTCTAACACCACTTTATGAAAAAGTTATCTTGCTGTCAGAGCTGCCAGCTAATATTGATATTGCTCTGAATTTCTGTGGTGTAACAGGAAGTACTGTCTCTCTAAACCCACGTGGAAAGAGACTGTAACACAGTAAATGCTGATGAGTGCAGCCATCCTACATATGAATACACTTTCTTTTCTGCAGCTTAAAATGTTTTATTAAAGACAAATGCAAAGTATAGTACTGGTACAAAATGAAGTGTATATTTAAAGATTTTTGATATCTTTTTGGACATTTAAATGATGCTCCACAAATTTCAGATCAACCTTCTGTCTTATGGGCAGAATAATAGCTATGCATTTGTTTTTCAACATTACTGACACTTGAATCAGTTAAGAAATGAATCTCTGTGGCCAGTAAGAATGGACAGCTACCACTTCTTGCTCTTTAAATGTAAATATTCCTGTATGAATATTGTTTTAAAGGAGACACAAGCACATTCTTCAAACGTTTTCTTAAAGCTGTGATGAAATGTACAGAAGCACATAGCTGCCACCCTCGGGGGGGAACTAATTATGTCATAACATGATTTTTTTTTTTTATTGGAAAATGTAAAACATAAAAGGCAATATTTTATTAATGTTTATATCTGTTGAAGAGGAATATATATATATATATATGAGAGAGGGAGAGATTGTTTCACATTCCTACTGTACATACAGTATTTATTCTGAGTACAAAAATTTACAAATTACTTTAATAAAGCACTTACATAACCAAAATAAAAGAACAAAAACTGTCAAATGACGAACTGTTGTATTTTAGTTGATCAGTCAGTCATTTCCACCACTGAGTACCTGTTTTTCTGTGAATTTGCCCTCACCAATCATGGTGCTCCGATAACAAACGTGAGCGCCACCAAAGCTGCTCTATAAACAAGATGAGCACTCCCACAAACATCCTTAACATAAATAGCTGAAATGTTTCTGCATGACAAGAATATCTGTCACAGCTCCATAAAATATATTGTGCTCCAATATTTCTATGTCACAGCAACATATGCTGCATGCACTCTTTTTTCAGGTTCTAACAATAAAACATTTCATGTTTTTACATCAAAACTATCATGTTATAGCATGGAAAGGTTTCATTTTTTCCCTAGGGTGGCAGCTCTAATCTTCTGTAGAAATATCTGTGATTCTTTTGTCAAAGTGAAAGCTCATTCAGTTCAGGTGACTATATAGCAAAGTAAGAAAAAAAGGTATGGTCAATATATTTTAGCTTCCTACTTCTAATGTGAGGTGAACACAGGATGGTTTGATGTTGAATCTTGGTGGACTTTAAGATAATGAAACATTTAAGTCTGAAATTGCTGCAGCAACTTGGGTTGTGTCACCCAAGTTAAACTGTTAAACTGTCAATCTAACTTTTATTCCTGCAGCAACAGCACACAAACTAAAAAGTGATTTAAAACGGTGTATGGTGCTACTCCCTACTGAGATGCCATCAGTGCATCCCTGTGCTACTTTTTGTTTTCTCCTGCATAACACTTAAAACTATGCAGTGTTCATTCTGTGCTACTTTTGTGAGGTAAAATAGCAATTAACTGAACTGAACACAAGAAAATTAAAATCCATGAATGCAACAGATTTGATTTTGTCATATTGCCCTTTTCATCATCTTCTTTGAAATGATCATTTATTGACATTTGGCTAAAGTCAAAGAGAATATTTTTTATGTTTTATAAATGAACCCTCCAGGCTATTTGCTGTGCTGCCTGCCTATCTTAGTGTGTGCTGTAATCTTGTCAGTATAATACAGGCGTTTAAGACAGGATCAGGCTGTCACCACTGGCAGCACAATCCCCTTACCTGAGGCTGTGAGAGCTTGCACAAGTCAGGATTTTTGAGCTCTAACACAAGCTCCATTGAAAAGCCCCACTTTTCAAACATGCCCACTCAAACCCCTTTAGGTTTAACCATTAATACCCACACCCTGCAACAACACACCTCTCTGACACACACATGCAATGTAAGAGAAGCTATGGTGAGAATCCATTAGCAAAGATTCTTCAGTCCTCTTTCTTTGCCGCTTGTGCCTCACTGGGGACAACCTGGTTCTCGAGCAAGTGGAGCATCTGCACAACAGAAAATGCTGAGACAGAGTTTACTTTTTTTGTCTGTACATAGGAGGTCCGGGAGATGGTGGCACCTGTTCTCAAGAGTTTCCAAGCCCAGGTGAGTCACACGTCTCTGCATTTTAAAGATTACAGACTCTGCAGAGTAAAGCAGAGCCTAGAAACCACTAAGCAGCATTTTATTGATGATTTCCTACACTTCTGTTCCACAAAATTACTTAAAGTAGACACTCCTGTTGGATATTGTACAAACATTGACCAGAGCAGAGGAGTGTGCTCCTGGAATGAATGAATTGATAAATGGGGGGGTGGAATCCATGCCGTTCTTTTCATGTTACTGCTCATCTGGTGCTTATTGACTGATGCCTTTTCTGTCAAAGTGAAGTAGCATCTATCTGCCATTAGATGATCAGATATCTGGCTTCTCATATTTTCTTGGCAGAGACAAGCCCTCATTTCCTGTTGTGATGTGCATTCACCGTGCCCCCTCTGACGTCGCCATATTGAAAAAGTCATCTGATACCTACCAAGACTCTGCTCCAGCCATTAAACCAAGGTCATAAATCACATTTGTGAGCTGCGTTATGGTCCGCAAAGCAGAGGCTTATGGAAATGATACCACAAATATGTTTCCAGACTCGTTCTCCCCCTAAGCGCTAACCTGAAAGCCCTATCATCTGTAAACATGAGAACACTCAGCACAGATTGTTCAGATCTCTTGGAAGTGATTATTGGCAGTTTCTTTTTAATGCTTTCTAATTGACTATGCCCAAGCAACCGTGTTCCCTAGCAGGAGTTATCACACTTGATGCCACACTCCACTGTACTCTGTGGTTGATTTCTATGCTAATTCAATTACTCTGACTGTAAAGTTGCAGAAATACCAGAAGCACCCTTCCACATCTTTATTGTGCAAACAGGAACCCAAAGGATTAATTTGAGCACCATTGATGTCTGACAACTGGGAGTCTAGAGATGTCTCAAAGTAGATAAAATAGATGGCTGATAATGAGCGATGATTTTCTTTTTCTTCTGTGGCTGCAGGCCTCTCTGGGTACCTCTCGGTCTCTCTTGTGTAACTTACACAGACTTGTGCTCTGCTCATCGACAAGCAAGTCAGCTTGTTGAGGAAACAAACTTGGATTTTTTTTTTTCTTTTTTTGTGAGCTGAAGCGTGCAACTCGGCACACCATAATAATATAATCCTCAAGTGTTTTCTCATACACTTTGACCTTATTGGTAATGTCAAACAGCTTGCAGAGGCTTGTGAACTTTACCCAGCAGTAGTCTGTACGACCTCGGAGTGAGCTGAGGGACCTCGACCTGCTGCTGCGTGGGGAGGGCGTGAAGAAAAGGTGGATTTGGATGCGCTTGTTTGGCTGTGAGGTTTGGGATCGGCTAATGCTCCCCTGCAGCTGCACTGTACAGGTGGTGAACAACAGAGAAGTTCTGGCATGTGCACGTGTACAGATGCATACATGGCAGAAATAACTGGGTCCTTGCCCCACTCCCTCCCCCACAACTGCAGTTCTGGGGCCCAGAGGAGGCCCTCGTGGTATTTGGACCATCATCATGCCACTTCTAAAGGAGAAGTCGGCTCCTTTGAAGTGATAGCGACATGACAGGTTCTCTTTCTTTTCTTTTTTCATTTCAGTGTTCCCCACCCACTTTCTCTCTCTTCTCCCGTCCAATCTTGCCTTCTAATTATCACTAACCAGGCGACTGATTAGAAACACGTTGCCGACCTAGTTTTTCTGCGGAGCTGGAGGAGGAGAAAGGGTTAATCCCAGAGCTGGTGGCTGTCATTGGTCGCTTCCCTCCTTCTTTTCCTCTTTTTCGTTCAGCTCTCCTCTTTTCTTTCCCTGGAAGTTTGCTAATGAGGTCCCGTCAGAGCTGAGGAGAGGTGTTAATTTGGCCTTGTGAAGTAGGAAGGAGATTAAGGACAGTGAGGAGCTGAGTTTACGGCTTAAAATACACTGCTGTCCTTATTAATCCACGGGGCCCTGAGAGACCGGCGTTTTTGGTTTTATAATGAACACTGTCTTATAATGAAGGTAATTTTAATAAAAATTTAAGGCGAAGAAGAGGAGATGGTACACGTCTCCGTGGTTTCAGGCACACCTTTGGGGCTGAGGGATGTGACAGTTATTTCTCAAATTACCAATCACTGGAGAGTCGGGCCCATTGGAGCGCACTCTTCATACAACTTTCACACAGGCTTCTCTCTGCCCTCTGAACATACACTAAACAGGCTTAAGCAATTTCACCAACACTATGTAGGGCTTCTCAATGCAATTTACACCTCCCTCTCACTTAAGTGTGTAAACTCCCTTTAGGATGAACCTTTGTGAGGGGAGAAAAACACAAAAACCAAAAAAACAAAACAGTGACTGGTTTCTTCTGTGCTACTCCCAGAGAGGACAATTCCTCCTCACATTCAGCCTGCACCAATTTAAATATCAGGCCCAAATTAACCAGTCATTCTATTTTTCTCCTCTCCTCTTGATGTCGTTTGGTGCTCTCAGAAAAAGAAAACAGCAGCATGGGTCTCAAATTACTAAAACTTGCTTTACAGTGATAATCCGTGGAGTAATTTAGCGTGCACAATGAGAGTTGTGGTGCTTGCGCAGATGGAGATTCTGATAAATAGTTTGTAACGTGTAATTAGCAGCTCTCCCGGTTACATACCATTAACCCCTCAAGCTCAGGAGTCATTATTGGCCCTCATTATCAAGCAGCAAGGTACGATGGAGCTGACTAGACATCAAAAACATCAAACAGCTATTAGAGCGCTGCGATCTGGGGGCCGGTGGACACCTGTTTATGAGTCTAACTGTGTCATTTCTTCCCCTGAGGTTGGGAAGTGATGATGTGAGGGAAGACTCTGTTTTTATGTATGTTGTTGTTGTTTTTCTTGTCGTTGCTTGTTCTCTGGGAGGTATTTTAAAGATATAGCAGCTTTTGTCTTCATGAAGCTCAACTGGCTGCAGCATCTGATATATATAACTGAGATCTCATGCTTTTGAAAGGTATACTTAATAAAGTATGTATCCTCTACTTGTATGAGTTGTATGAGCTTGATCTTTTTTCCTATCTCACTCGTCATGCATGTTGGAGGAATAAGGGATAAAAAGCAACAAAAGCTATAACAGTTGTTTGTGCTGCACAGTGTTTTCAAGCTTGTTGCAGAGGATTTGGTCAGAGTGGAGGAGTTAGTGTTTCATTGTTGTTGGAGACTTTGCCCACAGTGCCCTGCCCTGAGCCCGCCTGCCACACAGCGAGGTAGACTAACACCGTCTTTGATCATCCATCGAGCGACGACCAGCTCGTCCTTATTTTGATTAATTCCTGAAGGAAATGATAATTTCTCTTGAATGTATGAATATGTTATGAATAGTGGAATGAATCAAAGAGTAAAGGATGATAATTAATTACAGCGCTATGATAAAAGGCTGTGGGTGTTATGACGCAAGCTTCCTCCGTGTCATTATGAGAGGCTCCGTAATTACCTTTCTGCACGAGCCAGCGCTCCTGGCAGTGCTGGTGGTGAGAGTGCCGCTCACTGAGTGAGTCTAACGGTCATAAAGCTTTTCCCTGCCTAATTGTCTGAGGGGCTCTATAGCACTTTCATAGATGAGGGACTGCGCCGTTAGGAAAAATGCTTGGCGACTCTACAGCTTTTCCAGCTCAATGAAGACAGATCTTCATCACAGGCTAAACCTTGAGCTTATTAGGTACAGATTGCTTGAGTAGAAGGCTAACTTGGGAAGGTGGTGTTGAAATGAGTGAGCAGCACTCTCATACAGTCTGATGTAGTTGGCTGTAAAAGCTAGTGTTGATTTCTTTCTTTCATATATTATAGACTCATCTTCCTGTGCCAATAAAATAGATTTCTGCCTCCCAGTTACCTCTGAATATTCCCTTTGTGTTATTATTCATGCCCTACCTTATGTAAGGGGCATTTACGACACCGTCCTACTCCTCTTTCTCACTCCCACTCTCCCATCTTCCCTTACCTCCCCCCTGGCTATGACCAGGCTGCTCCACACTGGGCCGACGAGGTATCTCTGTCTGTCTCCTGCTCAGCTGTCAGGCTCATTGAGCAGCAGGCCGGGCCCTGGATCTCCAGGCCATTACCTATTCACAGCACGTCCAGGCCTCCAGCCTATTGTGGGGAACATAATGGGCTCCAGGGCCATGTAAACCACTGGTTCTCTTCCCCAGGTTTATCACTTGTGTCCTCTTCATACTAAGCAGAGGGAATGAAGGTGGGAGGCAGGAAGGTAGGTGAGAGAGAGCCAGAGCAAAGGGGGAGAGACGTTGTGGGGGTGGGGGAGCATAATTGGACATTAGATAATACCTTCAGTGAGCCTTTTGTCTTCTGCATCTCGAGTGAGTGAAAGCCTTGCTTGTTCTCCACATAGCACAGAAAAGCTGCTTTGACCCAAACTTAATGCACTTCTCTTCACTTACTGCTTCAGCCTTTATTACTGTAAAGTTTACTTTTATTGATTACAGTTGAACCAGCTTTTATATGAATACTGGCTGACATATTGTCTATCGAACCAGTGCACCATCCTCTCATATGATACTTTAAGTCCATTGATGGACGTTGAACAAACATCTCAGTCCAGAGTCGAGGCTTGCTTTGTCTAACTTTAATGACACCTGTGTTTTGTGTTTTTATGAGGCAGCCTAGTTTAATTTACACCTACTTTTTAGTAATAAAACCATTCGGTAATCTGTTGTTCAGCACCTAGTGTTTGTTAAAACATGGGCTACTAAGGACCCGTGACAAATGCAGGACATTTAATAACAAAGTGAATTTTAAAGAATATGTGTTTGCCTTCAGATTAATGCTGAGCCAAATAGATTGTGAATGAACTATTTTGGTCTTAGTAGTAAACAATGAACCCACTGTTCAAGTCAAAGTAAACAAGGATGCGTAAAGCCCAAAACAGGCCAAAAGCAGTATGAACAAATATAAAAGTCTAACTCCAGCTGTTGTTAATCCCCTCAAAGCCTAGCTGTTTTCCTTCTAAAATGGTTCCTTTTGAAGATTTTGCCATGGTCCTAAAACGACAGGGTATGAGTCCTGCTCACATCCTCCAACAGATGATGCTGGCCCAGTCTCCTCTACTGAGCAGTACTGACCGTGTGATGCTGTGCAATGGCCACTTGTGATATTGAAGTAATTCAGTCCTGCTTTTGAACCAAAGCAGGATCTGAATAAAAGTATCAGAATAGTAATACATTCCATTTCTGTGGCTTTCAATAATATAAGAAATGTATGCAGCTCTCCAACCATCAGCTGCAGACTCACTGCTCGAATGAAAGAACTGCAAACAAGAGCAGGCCAGAGAAACATTAGAAAAAGAGAGAAAAATCTTACCAATACAAGCGCGTGCATGTTTGTAGTTGTAGTGCCCCCCTGGATAAATGATTGAAACAGCATCCAACTAGAAAAGCAATAAGAGCAAAACACACAAACAGCTTGTCCACTTAGCTTGTCCTGACCTCTCTTTGTAGTTTCCTCTAGTCTCTTATTTCACTGGTGTCTCTGCATGACAACGAGCTGGAAAGCTCAACCCAGTAGGTGGTCAGGACCCGGTTATCTGATCCTAAAATGTGAACATACAAGCAGTCTCATTTTTTTGAAGATATTACTGGCACTCATCAACCAGTTCAGGGCTAATTTTGCTCATGATATTAGTTTTCATCATACCTTGAAGTGTAAATAAGCTTCTGTCAAATTTAAATTTGCTTAAATATTTCTGTAAAATGCCATCAGTCTGCTTTGAAAATGGTTTGTTTTTCATTTGGTAAATGACCGCATAAACAAACTTAGTAGATGGGTGGCAGTGTTTCGCCAGTGGGGCATCATTTCAGCTCCACATTCAGCCTTTTGTAGAGGTTTAATACATCTGACTGCCCTTGTTTTTATTTCCCGTGCAGTGACTGATTGTTGTGATTCTGCTGGGTGTTTTTATGCTGAGACGCCTGAACCTTTCCATCAGCCTTCCCAG
The DNA here is from genome assembly GCF_017639745.1 of Melanotaenia boesemani. Taxonomy (NCBI): domain Eukaryota; kingdom Metazoa; phylum Chordata; class Actinopteri; order Atheriniformes; family Melanotaeniidae; genus Melanotaenia; species Melanotaenia boesemani. The sequence continues at coordinate 29,768,434 of NC_055692.1, forward strand.
TGTCAGTCTTATCCCTCCTCTGCTGTGCTGTGATCTGACAGTATGTGTGTGTGTTGGAGTGTTTGTTTTCCTGTCCTGACTGATGCCCTGTCGGAACGTCCCAGTTGGGTGTATACATCATTATGGATGCGTGTTTAGAGCCAGGGATGCACACCAGGTAAAGAAGGGAGAGGGGGGATGTTATAAATAGGCACTTGGCTCTCTAGCCATGTGGAATTGATGAGTTTCAGCACATTCTGCTCTGCAGTGCCAGGTTTAATTTCTACCTTCCTGACAGCACAAACCTCAGAGCCCAGAGACGTCACGCCTGACTGCTGCTGCTGTGCAAATGTTAGCCATGTTTGAGGATGGACGCACGCATTGCGCCGCCTTGTATTGGGTGTCTGACTGGGTGTACGTTCCCTCCTTTAAACCCCTGTCACCTTAAGAGACAGGCAGTCGCTTTCCCTTCCTGACCTCTGACCAGATGAGGCTCACCATTAGCACACTGTAACTAATCTAAGAAGCAGTTTTTAAAAACTAGCCATCTTAAATCTAACACACTCAACTACTTGTTATGAGACAGGTGAGAGGCTCCCTGGTTTGGCCCCACAGGCACCTTTTAGTCAGAGAGTAGCAACACCAGCAGTGGCAGTAGCACCGTCTGAGATTCTCCAACTCCTGGCTCACTCTCAGCTGCTGGCAAGAACACAGTCAAATTAGCCAATAAAAATGTGTGAAATCGGCGGCTCAGCGCCGGTGAGGACATGCCAGGAGAAATAAACATCAGCTCGCGCACAACCAGGAAAAGCTTATGTGAGGAGGAAAAGGCAGAACGTACGAGCTGCCTCACCGATTCTACGGCACGATTCTCTGATTTCAGGCTCAGAGACGTACAGACACAGTCGGAGAGTAAAGTTGTTTCTTCACTCCACTGAACAGCGAGAGCCAGCCTCCGATCAAGCCAGTGGCAGCACAAGTCGAAAGAACATGAGCTTCTGTCAGAGGATACACAGCCCTCACATGCTGAACTGATTTAATTCCCTCTGTTCATCTGCGGGGTCTGCCCCCCCCTTCTGCAGCCTGGGAATACCGGTCTTCATTTCACATGATGCTTGGCTGTGAAGTTTAATTTCAGCAAAATCTAAACACGCTAATTAAATATCATAACTTTCTGAAGAGGGCTCTGGTAAAGGTACCTGAAATTTTAATTTAGACTTCAAAAGAGCGAAGACTTTAAAGCAAATCTATTGTTTTTCATTTAGACTTGCAATTTTCTTTTCTCTGCAGTACTGCAGTACGTAGTTATGATTGATCTGGTAATTAAAATATGCAGAGAGGGAAAAATATTAACCGCTGCTTTTTTCACTTTCTTTTTGTTTTAGAAAACAGCCGACACATTTTCCTTCTCTTTCCAGCAAAGATAATTAAATTTTGCACATTGATGTTCTTTACACAGCATTCATCGGCCTCATTATTTTTCCATTTTCATCTTTCTAGTAAGAGATCGATAGATTGATAAAATGATGGAGCCTATCTTAAATAATGCAAGCGGAGAAAAGTTACACTCACTTTGCTGCTGGCTAAGTGTTTGAACTTTTATTCTTTTTTCAAATTGTTTTTAATATCCCATGAAGGTAGGTCTTGCAGTATTACATGCTAGCATAAAACATTTACTCTCATTTCTGCTGTCCCTCTGCAAAAAACAGAAAGATGTAGCTCATCTCCACATTTACTGCGCCTATGGTATATATGGGATGATGCTTGTCAAAGCTAATATCCTAAATGATAAAGGAACTGGCAATTCAAAGAAAGTCAGCGTAAAGTAGGCCAATTAGTACCTAGGGAACATTTTGCTAGAAGAGATAGCAGCTCAAAATGTCACATGCACGAACATTAGGACCGATTGTTTATAATATGACCTGACAGTTTGGGTCTCTTTAATATGGGATTAACTACAATACTAATTAACATGTGGCTCTGTTAAAGCAAGCAGCTGCAAGTGAAGTAACTCTTAACAGGGAAGGAAGCAACTCTGATTCAAGTGTTGCTTCCTCACCACAAATCAAATGTTTTTACACCTAAAAAAAAAAAAAATCTTGTTTTTAGTCTTGAATTATTCTGAAAATATGAATTTCTAACTCCCGCTCACCCCCTCTTTTAATGTCTAAGCCCAGATCAGAGTATACTTGCCCTTTGTCACAAACAGATATATGTTTTAACGTCGCACTGCAGGGCTTTCTGTTTCATCAGACATATAAAGTGGTCTCAGTGGCCTGTGGAGAGTGTTAAACACATCCTCAATTAAAGCAAAGTAACTTTGCATCTCCTTGTGATTTCTCCTTGTAATTGGGTCTCTGTGGATTTACCAGGAACGTTCCAGCTCTTCTTTTGGAGTGGAAGGGCCAGCTTGAAGAGGGGCTGAGGGGACAGTGAGAAAAAGGAGGTGGTGTGGAGGGCTGCGGTCAGTCTGGAGGACAGGTGGACCAAAGCTTAGCCATGTTTCAGCCCACTCCTGGAAGGAGATGTGGAGCCGGAAGAACTCCCCAGATGGTTATCTAGCACTGGCCAGCAGTAACCGTTAGGAATAACAATTTCTGCCACAAAAAATAATCCACTGATGGATTTAGTTCACAGTTAAAGACAATTAGTATGGCTGCAAGTACAACAGAGAAAGATTTATGAAGAATAAGAAAGAAGCTGTACCAGATTTCAGTGTAACACTATGAACATTTAGGGTTTACCTTTTGGTAATTGACATTTTAGATATGCTTATTGGTAATAAATACAAAATTATCCAGGTTATCTAACGTAAATGAAAAAGCAGTAACTGTTTTAGTGTTTTAAAATATGAAAACAAGCCTTCTCTAATATAAGAAGACACACTTGATCTGTGTGTGCCAGCATGTGCGAGCATGTTTGTGGATGTGCATCTTCTTTTGAAGAGACATGTGAAGGACAGCCTAAGGTGCGGCGAGATCCAGTGATGGGTTTGTTTTATTACATCTCATATTGAGACCAATCTCTGTCCATTCACCTGAAGGACAGCCAGCTATTCCCTAACTAAATTAGCCAGCCGCAGTGGTGTGAGAGGGCCTCCATGAGGC